>NW_026267199.1:1331857-1337616 GCF_000697945.3 Frankliniella occidentalis
TCCCTCCTCTCTCTCTCTCTCTGACACACACATACACACACTCAAGTTACATTCACTACACCCAGGAAAATATAAAATGTTGTAGTAACCAGCGTACTGGTTACTGCAGGAACATCCATAAAATATGGTTGAGGGCACCAAAAGCACAGGTGTAACAACCAAGAAAACGGTTTTCACAAACTGGTGGATCTCTGTTTCAACCATAGTTTATGGTTGTCTCTGAAGTAACTATGATATGGTTGGTACAACTTTTCATTTTTCTGGGTGTACCTCCTCTCCAGCGCTGCAACGGCACTAACACATTCTAATTGCGCCGTACGACTTCTCGTGTGTAAGTAACCTATCAATGTTGCGTTTTGTTGACTTTGGCGCCCCTCTCGTATGCCATGCCGTATTGCCTGGCTGTGCTGGCGCTGGCTTGTGTCGCCTTCGCTGCTCCAGCACTAACGCACACACTCTGGGGTTACACAGGTGTGCGGCAGAGACGCATTACAGGAGGGAAGATTATAAGCAACAAGAAGAAGAGGGAGAAGGAAACCGGCTTTGGCAAAGACCTTGCAGTGCCTCGCATGCAGCCCCCCTGCCCGGCCCTGCCGCTCCAGGAGCCGAGAGCTGGAGCCACTTGAGGGCGTAACCGGAAGAGGTCCTCCGCGGTCGGTGAACCTCAGCCGTGTGCTATGCTCTCCGACGGGGCGTCGCGTTTATTGCAATCGTAACAGAAAAGTGGAGAGAAATTAGGGATGGCGTAGAAAAATCAGGAAATAAACACACACATTTCTTTATGAAATGCCCATTTAGAGCAAAATAATATTACTGTTGTGTTGTTTATATAGGGTCGGTCGCGTATTCGTGTAGTGTCATGCAGTCGTACAAACATTAAACCCACTCGGGCAAACTGCACTGTAACTGCATTTTCAGTCCCATCTAAAACGCGCCTACAGTGCGCAACACGCAGTTTTTCATGCAGTTCTGCTACCTTAGACCGATTGCCAAAAAAAAAAAAAAAAAACTAGGACAAAAAGACAAGCGCGCCTTGATGTACAATACACAGTGGATGGTTACTGGATCTGGATCTCTAACTATCTCCGAATACTGTACTGCGCTGATACATGGTAGTGGAACCTCACGGCTGGAATTTCCCACCTTCTCTCGATTCGTTCCGTATCTCGAACGAAACGAGCTCCTTTCGACGAAGTGACGAATGAGGGAGGGGTGGGGGGGGGGATAGGGGGCTAAAAACTCCTTAATCGAAGCCGTACCCCGCCCGACGGATCTCTCCTCGACCGAGACATTCAGGACGGCGCGGCTAAGTCACGGCCGGACGGCGGGGCGGCCGCAGGGAGCGCGGAGCCCCTGAATCTCCTCGTTGACTCAGGACTGTCTGACGAGCTGTCCGACGGCTACAGTGGTTGTTTGCGAGCCACCGTGGTTCCCTCCCCCACAGCTCTGTCGCGTCGCGATGCACACGGACATGCTGCTGCTACGGCCAACGCGAAACAGCAAAGGTTTGGTTATGGGGGGAAGGCAAACACAGATACATGTACAAAGAATTTGTGCATATTTTGCTTCAAGAAAAGTTCTGTGAAACAAAGTGGCAGCGGAGTCCAAGACGAAACAGGGGTCAGTTGGTCTACTCACGCAAATTGAAAATCTTTTAGTCTCGAGCGCCTAAAGTCATTACGAAGCTACGAACCTGCCACTGCCAGGATCAGCCCTTGCAAGCTTTGATAGCGCCTGGTGGGTAGGCAACATCGTGCATACAGTGCATGCGTGCATAGCGGGCTGGCCTACCCTGAACCTCGCAGGCGACGAGCTCCCGTCAGCCACGGACTGGGGGTCTAGGGGCCCAGTCTGGAAACTGCTCCGAGGGGCCCCAAAAGATACCTTTTTTGCCGGCAAGGGGCCCCAAAAAATACCTTTTTGCCTTCAAGGGCCCCAAAAGATACCTTTTTCGCCTGGGGCCCGGTCGGGATTTCCCGACTAGCCAACCCGGGCCAGTCCGTGGCTGGCTCCCGTACTGAATCTGAGAGAAACGGATATACATGCTGGACGATCCGTAAAGCCGACCCGCATTTTCAGCCTGCGGCATGCGTGTCGTGTCACTCGGCACTGGCGCTGCGAAAAATGTTTGTACATGTACGATATATTTTGTAATTTGTTATTTACAGAACGAGTCGTCACATGTACAACCTCCCACTCTTGCTCGTTATTCGTTTCCAAGTCGATACGCAGGGATTGTCAATTTTACAATTTTAAATTGTAATTGAACGATATCTTCCATGGAAAACTTTCCTGTACCCGGTACGACATTTTTTCACAGTGGTTGTTGGTCAACGTACTGGAAGGCGCGACCATGGCAGTTCACTTGCTTCGCTGGTATCCAAACGTATCGACATACCGGCAGCCCCGCACCAGAGGGACAATACTGCAGCAGTTTGCAGTTCGTGAGTCGACGGGCGATGTGTGGCACCCGATGAAGAACGACCATGCAGCGATATCGATGACGGAATGAACATAAATGTTAATGTGGTGTGTGACTCGGAATGCCCTCTCCCCCACCTTCTCCAATAATGTTGACGAGGTCAGGAAGGCCAAGCCCATACCACCGCTATAATAAACACGAGACAGGTAGTACTCGAAAAGTAAAGGCGACATCAAAATGGCATTCTCTTGGTCGACATCATGATCTGATACCAAACTTCGCCTTTTTCTGTTCTGCTGTGCAAGGTAACGAAAAACTAGGACTAATTTTTAAAATTGTTTTTACGATTTGGAAATTTTGAAAAAGACACACTATTTTAAAGTATTGGTAATACACTTTTGAAAAATTTGGTTTTAAACCATTAATTGTCCCTTTGTTGTTTTTGGAACTATTTTAAAGCGACCCTTCAATCACCACACCATGAGAGGTGGCACCTCAGCCCGCGGGGTCCAAGGGCGAGGACACGAGACCGTCCTCCTCATCCTCATCAATATCAGAGGCGCTGATCCGCTCCCACATCTCATTCTCACGAGCTGGAGGCTAAGGTTGCCGGAGGTTGCTTCCCTCCTCCGATTGCAATAAACGTGAACCCGAATGTGTCGCGGCGCGTTCGCACGGGGCCGCCGCCGCTGCAGCATATGCACAGACTGCATCCAAACCCGACGCGTAACATTCCCATCGCATGCTGATCAACCCGGAAAAAGAAGCACGGGCCGCCGCTCGATGGCGCGCTGTTTGCTGAGAGCCAAGGGTGAACGTCAAAACCTCCCGTTCACTCGAGGGTGGGATAAATTTGCCAATTTAACAATGTTGAGCCACCTTTTATACGGATGTTTTTAAACGCAAGTACACGCTAAGTGTATTTGTATGTTTACGTGCAAAGTTTAATCTCTACTTATACGTTTCGTTTTCTACAAATTTGTGCGCAGAAATGCATAATTTCGTACAAATTAAATCACAAATCATCGCATAAATGTGTGCAAAAATTACATTGCGACGCGTCCTACGAACAAAGTTCGATCTCCCGGCGCGCCGTTCAACACTGTCCGATCTCCGGGCGCGCCGTTCAACAAAGTTCGATCTCCGGGCGCTCCGTTCAACGCTGTCCGATCTCCTTTTCAGCTTTTATCTGCACCGTAGTCTTCAGGCCGTGATATCTTCGTTGATAGTTCACTTATAAGGAAACTAATAAATTTTATGTGATCCTCAAAGATTACGCAACACATTGCGCCAATAATAAAATGCCATAATCTTCACGAACAGACGTACGAGGTGTTTAAACTTCCACCTTGCTGCAAACCCCGAAAAGGAGATCGAACACTGTTGAACGGCGCGCCCGGAGATCGAACTTTGTTGAACGGCGCGCCCGGAGATCGGGCAGCGTTGAACAGCACGCCGGGAGATCGAACTTTGTTCGTAGGACGCGTCGATTGCTTCAGTTAGTATATAAATAAAAAAACTACCAATCCAGTTAGTAAGCACTTGTCTGCGACCAAGAAACTGGACACTTACACATTAAGTGCAGCATGAACCCTATGTGGTCTCGCTTTCTATATTATAAAGTAGGCACAAAAAATGCCCTGCACTCAATGTGCCACTATGCTGTCACAACTGCCAATTCCCACAGTTAATTGCGAGCATAATGTTCGATTAAGGTCTTATAGTTCACGTATCTCTCGTAAACGCTGACAGTTTCCCTGCCCTCCGTGTATTAAACAATGTAATAAATCAACACGTTTTTTCTGAGTCACTTGCTGACTAAATAGTAGATGTTCTCATAATCCACACACAACCGCACGTGACACCACTGGAGCGACTACACGTGACACTACTTTTGTTAGCTTCCGTGTTTTCGTTTATCAGCTTGTTTCTGGGTCCTCGTCAACGCCACGATCAGAGAGCGAATTACAATCGACGTTTTCCGAATAATTTACCAAAGTAGTGTGGTCTCGAAACCGGGATAAAACAGCCCAAGAATACAGTAGGCTAGGTGTATAGAAAAAAAAGTCCGCTTATTTAATAGCCTGTCTTTCTATCTCTGGTTTTCACTCAAAGACGTGTCTCAAGCTTTGCTTGGAAAAAAAATGGTTGATATATTATTTCAACGGTAGAAAGACTGGCGCCTAATCAGTCTCTAACCTAAAACCACAGGGTGTCAGGTGGCGCTTTCTGGCCCCGACTGGGTAGGCAGCCCGCCCACACGCGTGTATGCGGTACAGTAACTAAATCATAAATGTAACGGGGCCTTATGGGACAATATACATTGTATAGGAAATCTGTCGAGGTCAAGAGTGCCTACAAATAGAAGCATTTGTTTTAATTGGCTACATAATAAAATGCCAGATAAGGAAAAGCAATTTCCTCTTCTCGTTCAATCTATCTGTATCTCTGTCTGTGTTGTTGTGACGCACCGTTTTACATATCGTCGCACACAAATCAGCCGCTATGCGCGGGGATGTATGCGCGCGTAAGGTACGAGAAAGCAGAGACATATCGACTAGTTAGTCGTCATCACTTAGAAATAACAAGGAACAAGAAGTACCACTTAACGTTCGCACCACGGTCGATTAGTATATGGAGATGCGCTCATCCCATCCGCCAATCTATAGGGGTTGATATTTTCACAGAGTTATTCTACAGCCGGAAAGTCTTTCGTATCGTGATCGTTTTGTTTACGACGATGAATACTACTATTATTATTATTCATGAGACTCAGTCTCTGTCCTCGGTAAAAACACTCCTCCACAGTCTGCCGATTTTATCTGATTAGTCAAGAGGTTCATACGAGTAGATAGGGAAATTAATCAGAATCATTTTCAACACCTGAAAACGTTCACGCTGAGATTTTTGTTCAGTCGATAAAGATTATAAATCAAGAACGCTTATCAAAATAAACGTGCCTAAAAAGGGTAATACGACATTCTGCTTAGAAGTATTTACCGAAATAATTCCAGGACATGATTTACTAGCTCGACGAAATTGGAGTGAATAAAAGTGGTAACTCCCATTTCCTCCCGTGTGCCCGTAGTGTGGCGCCCCTACGCCCAGTAGTCTTTCCACTACTTGTGAACCGCCCGAATAAGTTTCCCCGCTGTCGCTCCGCGAGCGGCCTGCTGCACCTGCGGCATGTCGTCGGTCCTGTCTCCCGGAGTGCGTCGACCTCCTCCTGCACCTCCTGCTGCACCCCCCGGGCGGGACGCGGGACGGGGGCTTACTCATTTAGGCAGCCGTCGCACCCGATCCCGCTACACAGAAGCACACTCATGGCGCTGCGATT
>NW_026267199.1:1340501-1353781 GCF_000697945.3 Frankliniella occidentalis
CTCTGGTCGGCGCAGGTCGCAGCAGATTCTGTTAGTTGCTGTGGAACGACAGAGAACAGCTTTCGGGGAAGCGCTGCGGAAGTGGACGCATTCTAACGACGGAAGTATGTACGGCACCACCTCAGTAACTTGGCGTATGCAGCCCACTAAACACTTGAGTACTGCGTGGCAATTATTTTGCCTACTTTACTTCGGCAGCACTGACTGTACCGCGTGCGTGTGAACGGCCGGGTTGCCTACCATAAGGCCAATAAGGCGCACTGCACTCGTGGCTCTGACTTCTTTTCATTTCCCGTTTCTGAGAAAATGGAAAATAAGAAGAAAGAGTTGACCATCACATGAGATGACATACTAAGGCCAGTGTCCTTGCCGCTTGTGAGCCCCACCCGCATACTGTCGCTTGCCCGGACTGTTTTATCGCGGGCCACTCCGTTCCGTCCCGCCGCACCACACCCAACTACGGCCCATCGCGGCCGCGGCGAGCCAACTCGAGCGAGACGACTTGCAAATAGTTTGGAAACAAAACAATCCATGAATGTGGTCGGCGGGCGGGAGCGTACTACTGGCGCTCGTCTTCAGCGCCTAGTCTGCCAGCCCCGCCCGCGGGCGGCGAGCCGCAGCCGCAAGTACCCCCCGTCCCCACCCCCTTCCCCCCGGCCCCCCGCCGGTGCGCATGCGGTGTTTTGCGACTCGTGACAAGCGGACGCCGGATGGTTAGGCAACCCATTCGGCACGCGGTCGCAGAGACGAGACAAGAGCTGGGCGAGGGGGGCGAGGAGGGGAGGGGCGACGGTAGTACAGTACAGCCCGTCTTGTCTGTATGACCAGCAGGAGGAGGGGAAGGTGGCTTGTTGTAGTACTGGTCGCCTTTTATCTGAGTAGCTTAAGATCAATTAGCTTTTAGAATAATGGCGTTGAGTCAGACTGGCGTGGTAAGTTGGACTTTTCCTACCAAACTCTAGTCTCGTAGGCTTTGTAGATATTGTTACCGCATACCTGCAGCAGAATGTTTTTTATCTGCTGAGTGCCGAGGGGAGATGTAGGGTTAGGTTCTTCACGGGTCCGACCACCGCTCACCATCCCTCTCTGCATTTCATCTCGCGTTTAACTTTTCTCTGTTCCGTTGAACCTTCACCGTCGAAACGCACCACTCTGTCACCGTGCAAGTCTGTTACTTTTGTGTGACGACTTGAACATTGCTTGAAGTATTGTTGTAACCTCCCAAGCACTATTTTCTGATTCGAAATTTGTACATAAATTACACATTTTATCTCTGTAAAAGGTGTGGGTGGGATTAGAATAGAAATAGGCTATATTTTCTTACCATTCAATTTTCGGTCTCATCAAAATAACTATACTAATACCGAGGCTAGATTAACTTGCCAAGATCATGATATTTTAAATATTTTGTTCCAGTTAAAATTGTACAACAGTGTCATTGAGGATGTCATCACTGGTGTCCGAGAAGCATTTTTAGATGAAGGAGTTGATGACCAAGTATTGCAAGAATTAAAACAACTATGGGAAATGAAGTTAAATGCAAACAAAGCAGTCGAAGTTCCAGAACCATTGGACCCTGCTCCACCTCTTCTTGGTCAAAAGTCTAATTCTAAATCAGGTATGGAATATCGTTGATGAAAGAAAGTTAATAATTTATGCTTTGTCACTTATATTTACTTTAAATAGCAGTTAATATTATAAAATTGATGTGTGGCATGGTGGTTTGAACATCTTGTTTTGTTACAACGTAATACATATTAGATTTAATATTCTAGTTTTAAATGGAGCTGAGTACAATTATTGCACCAGAGTACTTTATCGTTGTTTCCAGGGTTGCCACAAGTAAGATAAATCAAAGATATTTCAGAGATTTTGATTTGTTAATGGACAAATGCCAGGGAGCCTCACATTTTCAATGTGTTGGTGTCTTTAAGGTATTACCTTCTGGTTTTTGGGTTCTTGTGGTACCCCACTTCTCTGGTGTAAATTGGTTACAGTTGTACTTTTTATTTCCTCCAATTAATTGCTGCTTGCTTGACTTTGGTAATTGTTGACTCATTTTATGTGTTGTGCTTCCAAGTTTTTGTGTAGTGGTGAATAAGATTAGTGTGACAATTAATTAGACATTTAATTTATGACATTTATTTGTAGATTCACCATCTGCAGACAGTTTGCCTGGTCATGTCAGTGGTATTGAGTGTGAGGATTACATTCTGACTGTGCCTTTTTGCCTGATGTTGAGTTTTGTTATCATTAGATTTTTATTTGACAAGAAGTCAATGGATGAGGAATGTGTTAGCTTGCAAAGAAGACAGAACCCCAAAGGTGTCAAAATCATAGGGAGGGCCATATCTATGTAAATACTTGTCTAATGGGTCATATTTGTTATTATTCCCCTGAGGATGTTAAACAATAGAATTATCTCAGTGCCCTGTTATTTATTTCTAACGGGGCAGAAGCTTCCAAGCTATGAAGGCTTTATCATGTTTTGAACTAGTTTGTAGGCTGTAGCAAAAGCTTTGTTGCAGGTGGATCAAAGAAGAGTCAGGCGGCAGCTGCTAAAGCTGCAGCTGCAGCTGCTGCTGCTGCCGTAGTCCCAACGGCAGCAGCAGAAAATGCTGCCGATGTGAAAGGTGAGCCTCGGCCTGGGCCCACCTCTGCCAGATGCATGGGTGAAGGCATTTTCTTAATCCTTTCTTCCTGTCACAGCATTCCATTATTGTCATCTACTGCTTCTCATCATGTGTCAATTTTTTTGCTTGCTTCCAGTTTTGGTAATTCTTGCTACTGTGTAATGTACCTTCTTTTCTTTTGTAATGTAGAATGCTGCATGTTTAAACTGATGCTATTTCTATTTGCCTTGCTTTTATAGTTAATGCTTAAAGTGCTCAAATCATGTCTCAGTTTCAACCCTGATTGGTTCTTTTCTATACATTTTTTGATACTTTTTCAGGAGCTGGTAGCTGTGTAGCATTTGAAGGCTTTTTAATCTCATTTAAGCATTTTCCTCATTCTTGGAGCTATGCCTCTAAACTATGTAGTAACTGTTTGAATTAAGGTCTTAGTAAGCTTAACTCTTTAAAGGTTGTGCCAAGCATTTTGTTCTTTATTAATGTGCCATTTGTGCTTTCTGATTCTTCTGATCAATACATATTCTGGTTAAATGTGCTCCAGCTTGAAAACTTGTGCTGTGTATAATAGTTTATAACTACTTAGTAGCAGTAGTGTATTACTGTTTTGGCATAGTTACTTGATTTTGCTTGTGTCCTATTATATACCTGCTTATGTAATACAACAAATTTTTTCCACCATTGTTTCATGCATGTTTCATGCATGTTTTTCTGTATATTGGTCATCATGTTAAGTGAAGATCAAAGCCTTACTACTTGGGGCTGGGGAAGTGAGGTCTGGAGAGAGAAAAGGAAATGGCTGATCACTTGACAATTCAAGAAAAGCTAGCCTCTCATTTTCCGAGAAATGTTTTGGACATTTGAGGACATAGTTTAGGAAAACTCTCACTGATAGAAATGTCCTTTTGCTTGAAATCTTTTTCTAGCCTTTTTGTGGCTTACTATTGGTTTTGGTTTTAGAATATCAAACCCCAAAACAGAATTTCTGCAAGCAATTTCACACAGTTTGAAGTAAAGGTTCTGGGTAAAAAACTGACTTAAAGGAATAATTGCATGCCTTAATTCCATGTATGAAACATTCAAGTTATTTGTTCAGCTGATTCATTAGTATAGTATTTTATTTGAAAAATATTTTTTGGACTTACATGTCACCCTTGAAAAGAGCTCTTTTTTTATTTGTTTTTTTTCTTTGTCTGTTAATTTACAGTTCCAATATCAGCCCCTGTTCAATCAGTGGGAATGAATGCAAGTAACGGTGCAACACTAATGCAGGGCTCAGGCACAATGCCTCTAGGTCAAGGACTTGCTCAAAGTGGTGTTAGTCAAACAATTACTACAGCCCAACAGCAGCTAGTCCGACTTCAACAACCTACTCTCCAATCTACACAAAGTCAGGTTCCACTTATGAAGAGTCAACCTGTGCAGCAACCCACTACTCAGACAACCCAGCAAACTACTCCGCAGGCACCTGCCCCAGCTTTTGCTTTGGCCTCTGATCCTAACCGACAGGTACCTATTCAAATCACATTGCCCCCGCAAGCTGGTGTTCCTGATGCTCAACCTCGAGTACTTACAATTCATGTACCTGCATCTGCATTAACAGGTAATAAAATTGATTAGTTTGCTTATGGCTGTTGGCTTTAATTTTTGTTTTTGTTTTTTCATGGCATAACATTTTTTACAGGTAACCAGCTACAGCAAGTTCTCACTGGTCCTGTCATATCCGCCACCATGAATCTGCCTTTGGCCCTGGCTTGTTCTCTATTGCAACAACATGTTAATGCAGCTCTCCAGGGACAAGCTGCTAATGGTAGTTAATTTTTTAAAGTGAACATCTATGGGCATTGCTGTTTATTTCCCTATGTTCAGGTTTTGTAATATCTATGCAATTACAGCAGCAGCTCAGTTGCAGTCTTCTAATAATCAAAATAATGGAGTTACCACTTTTGGTCATCAAAACCAAGTATGAATCCTTCCTTTTTCCTTCTCTCTTCTCCTTCTCTTTTTGTAAATTTTAAATGTTTACTTTGATACACCACTTTACCTCCATCTTGATGCCTTACCTCTAGACCGCAAACACCATATCACAGTTAGATGGAGCACTTGACACATCTGAAGAAGAAGATGACGATGATGACGATGATGATGACTTTGATGAAGATGATGACATTGATGAACATGAGGATGATGAAAACAACGAAAACGAGGGTGGCGCTGAAGAAGTACGTTCATTTATCCTTTTTTTTATTCCTCTATTCTCAACTATTTTTAACATCTTTTTGTTTTTAAAAGGAACCTTTGAATTCAGAAGATGATGTAAGTGATGATGACCCTCAAGACCTTTTTGATACTGAAAATGTAGTTGTGTGCCAATATGACAAGGTAAGTTTGTCATCTGAAATTTAATTTCTACTATTTATGTACATCTGATAAATTTCCTTTGATTAATGGTACCCTACTTTTTTAAATCCCACAGATTACTAGAACTCGTAACAAGTGGAAATTTTATCTGAAGGATGGTATTATGAACTTAAATGGTAAAGATTTTGTCTTTCAAAGGGCAACTGGAGATGCTGAGTGGTGAACATGTATGACCAAGTCAGCAATGCTGAATTTGGAAAGGCAACAGAGAAATTGTAGAAATGTCTCTTCTTTAATGCAATTTACCAATGTGAAAGACCTGCATATTGTTTGGTCTGTTACCAAAGGGGATGTGTTGATGTGTTCACTGGTTTCTCAGCTATTTGATCTCTGTGAAGATGAAAATGGTTGTAATTGTGGGTGTGCACATTAGGTTCTACTGTAAGTATTGTACAATAAGTTTGTCATTAATCTTGTACATTGGTATTCATGTCCATCACTGCTGGATCAGACTTCTTAGTTATGTACGTATGTTAATTTCCCTGCAGAGCAGATTGGCTGGCCAGTCATTGGCTGCATTTGGAGTGCTTTGTTTTCCATTGCATTGACTGGCGTTTCAGCTTGTACCTGCTTTAATTCCTTTCCATTTTTTGTGTGTTTTTTTTTTTTTGAACTGATTTTTCTGGATTGCCAGAAGTAGTCATGTATATTGATCATTGATCTGTCTTGTCAGCATCCCCTTCCTGTAGGATTTATATCTTAAGGGCGCAAAAGCCAATCGTTCTTGCTATTAAGTAAAACTAATGTAATTGTGATATTAACTATCAGAAGATATGGCCCATAGAACCTGTAACTTATTTAAATGCATCACGCTGTATTTCTAGACATTGTTTGCTATGTTGGTCACTAATGAAATAATTGTTTCAGTTCTTGTTAAAATTAAATTGGTTTTCTTTATATCCTGGAACAATGAACTCAATTTTTATTCTTTTGTATTGTCATTTTCAAAGTATTCCTGCATTCCTTATCACAGTTGCTCAAAGTGGAATGTATGTCCAGTTTATGTACATCTGTAGAATACTAGTGTCTTTGTTTTGTATATTTGTTTTATTTCATTTCCCTTGCGAGGCTTCTTGGCCAAAGTGGTGTTGTTTCTCAATAAATCAAGTCAGATTTCAACAAGTATCACAACGAATGAAAGAGAGTAATCTACTCAATTCTTTAATCACGGTCAGATTCCAAACATTTACCTTATTAACTATGATTTTCTCACGATTGTGAGCGTAAGCGTTTAGTACTAATGCCACTGGCTTCTTGTTCAGCTCTTCTCTTCTTCAGGGCAGCCCTGTCCTCTTTTCTCTCAGCAGAAGTTTTCTTAAGACCCTTCATCTTTCTGGTCTGTAGCTTGTCAATCTTCTGCTTGGGAACATGAATACGCCCGTGTGTGGTGCCCAAATTGTCCTTGGTAACATTCTTCTTCTTCTTGATCTGTTAAAAATACAAAGTTAAGATAAATACTTTGCCTAATCTGCCAGGAAAGATGGAAAACAAATTTTGCTTTAATTGTCTAACCTTGAGTTCTTTCGGTTGCTTGCATGCTGTTTTGAGTAGGTCATCAGATGCAAGCTTTGTTCTCCTAAGTTTCATTTCAGCAGAAGGGCCAATTTCCTCAAGTTCAATACGAGGAGTTCTCTGTCCAGATTTCTTCAGCAAGATTCTAAGGGTTAAAATAACAAATGCATATAAAAGCCACGAAATGAAGAAACTCAACATACTGCACTTCCATTAAACGGGTATACTGACCTATAGCTTTTCATATAAATCTTGCCCTCAACAGCTGTGAAAGCTATGACATGTTCAATACCCTGAAGTCTCACAGCACTTGCAGTTTCCCGATGGAATAAGTCTACTAACAGATTTTTTAATCGCTGGTACTCATGGTGCTGTGACCACAGATCTCCATTGAACACCAGACAAGGCTTCAAACCAAGACCAACCTTTTCATTTTTAAACTCTATCATTGAAGTAAAATTTTCAACCCCTAGTTCAACCATATCTAACAGCTGGTAATCATATAACCTTCCTGGAAATGTATGCAATATTTAAGAAATCGACAACAATGACATTTAACTTATGATGCAGAAATATGTACAAACCTATTATCAAATTATTGGGTCTTTTTTTAGTATGAGATCCAAAAATAAACAAATTGGCATCTCTCTTTTTTCCGGACTGCTCCAGAAAAGAGGCATCTTCAAACGGTAAGATGTCATTTTTCTGGGACAGCATAACTGCATCAGGTTTCTTCAATGAGAACTAAAATCAGGAAAGAAAAAAGAACGAGTAAAAAACAACTCTTATTACATTACGTTCCATGCACATTACATTTTTCACTACAACAGTTTTGATGAAACTCGTCCTCTCTGGGATGAACTTACAAAATCTTTAAGACAATCATTTATGATTCCTCCAGTCTTTCTGCCCTTTAACAGGAAAGTTTGCTTAGTGTTTTCAATGACTTGCGGTTCTTTGGAGAGCAACACTTTTTTCCCCTTGTGGGTGGTTGGTTTTCTGCAAACAAAAAGGTGAAAATATATATATACCAATATTCTCAAAAGGGACAAACTAATGTTGAAAGTCGCATGTCCCACAACTACAGGTTATGTATGTTATGTAGGACACGAATTCGGATGAATTTCCTAGAAGTAAAGACGTTTATCCAATAATGAAACACCAAAACTAAATTCCACAGGATGATAGCGGTGGTCCCTCCGACTTAAAGAGAAAACAATCCAGTCGACATGGCACGCAAGAGGTCTACTGTGAAAGGTACTGAACGCAATAGGCCCTTATCAAGCTTTCAGGAATTATAAAGCTCACATATTAGTAAATCACACCTCCGACCTTCGGGTTACTCACTTAATTCTTTGTAGAACTGGCATTTTCACAGACTGTGTTGAGTTGACTCAAGAGTGTCTAACCTAACAAACGCATGCGTCAACATGTGGTGGTGGTGAAAGGAAAACTGCGACCGAGCAAAGCAGACACTGCGCTGTGCAAATAACGTATGTGTGTTCCATGCACTGCAAATAAGCAGAAGACTGGGAGGGGAGGAAGGAAGGAAGAGGGGTGGGGAGAAGTGCTGTCATTTTTTATATGCCCATCGGAATCAGAAGAATAATCTGGAGCATAATTTTTTGATAATTTGTGACGTCAGCAAGCCAACTTCACGCTTCGTGGGCGTCGAATGCATCGCAGTTTCTTTTCCTGATTGTACTTTGAGATAGGTCCCGTCCGGTCCGTTATTGATCTCATGTTTGTCGAGCGGAGTGGCAGAGCAGAAGACCGAGCCGGAGGGGCGGGCTGTCCTCCTCTCTCTCTCTCTCTCCTCGGAGCCCTCGGCCCTCGGAGTCCCCGAGCCGCATCGCTCATCAGCATCATCAGCTCACTGCTCACTCCTCACTCGGGTCCAAAGACACCGGGCGGGTGGGTGTCTTTGTCATTGACGTGATTCGATTCAGCGCCGACGGGACGGAGTGAGGGCCGGCCGCACAGAACAGGAGAGCTACACTTCTGACCACTGTCAGCTGGTGTCGGGACATCGGGATCATGTTGGACTGTGCATCGGCTGTCGGCATGGACTGCATCGTCAAGATCTCGTCTTGGGACAGGATCAAGATTCACGTCTGCTCCCTGCTGTGTGGCCTGTGGATCCTGCTGAAGCGATTCTTGCTGCGGCTATGGAACGCAAACTATGCGGGCGGATCCTCGGAGAAGAGAGGGAGCCCGCCAGCCTGCCTCCTTGAGGCCAACCTCGGTTCTCACTCGTACGTCAAGTTAAAGGTACGGACCTCTTGTCCTCTTCCAGCTCGCAGCACTCAGCACTCAGCTCGAGCAGAGCTCTGTAGCAACCACCTGTTAACGGCCTACCTGTTGCTGCACCCTGCTCTATCTGGCGTGCTGACACCACAATGTCACCCCATATTTGTTTCCCTTTTGTTTTGAACTTTGGACCAGTTTGTGCCATTGTAGCTGCAGTCTTCTTTTCTCTTGGAACTCATTTTTTTTATTAGTTTTATTCAGTTGTATTTTAGAAGGTGCACCGAGCTAATGATTTTATCAAATTGCTTAATTTATTTCCCGTTCTAGTTTTAGATGATGCTTATCAATGAATACTTGTTTTACATTTTTCAGGGAGTGAAACTGCATTACGTTGAATGCGGAGGAGGTAGAGATCGTCCCCTTATTCTACTGCTTCATGGTTTTCCGGACTGTTGGATTGGGTGGAGACAACAGGTTCCTGTTTTATCTAGCTACTTCAGGTAACAGTAAATCTCTACTATTTGTACACTGCTGCTATTAAATCATCAATCAGTACTCAAATTTTATGGTTTGTTTGCAGAGTTGTAGCCTTAGATTTAAAGGGATTTGGTGATTCAGACAAGCCACTTTCAGCTCGCAGTTACCAACTTTCAACTGTCGTGGCTGAGCTCAGAAGCCTCATTGCTGCTCTTGGTGTAAGGAGCTGCATGATAATTGGCCATGATCTTGGAGCCCTTCTGGGATGGTTCCTTGTTCATTGTTATCCTGATGTTGTAACAAAGTTTGTTGCAATTTCATGTCCTCATCCTAATGTCTATTGGACCTGTCTGCCCAAAACAAGTGCTTTTAATTCAAGGTAAGTGATAGTTTTTCCACCTTTAAAACAGCATGTTATTTTATGCTTGAAATCACTTTTTTGAATCCTGTCTATAGATGGTTACATCTTAGTCAGCTTCCTAGTTTAGCTGAAATGGAGGCACTTACCAACGATCTAGGCATTATTGATCAGTGCTACCAGCATCTGAAATCTAGGAAGGGCCAGGAAGAATATCTTGATGCTTACAAGTACACTTTTTCTAGGAGAGGTAAACTTAGTGGAAACCACACACCTTTTTTTCATTTTCATTAGTTCCAATTTCTCAATTATAAATTTGGCATTTGTTTTTGTGAAATGGATTTACAGAGGATTGGACTGGACCCATAAACTACTACCGCAATCTTCCTTTTTGGAGAGTGGGTGAAGGCAGAGGTGCTGTGAATGTTCCTACTTTACTGCTGACTGGAAACAAAGATCCATGGGTGAATTTGGAGAGCATTGTGAAGTCATCAGATTATGTGGAAAAATTTCTAGTCAAAATGGTTGAAGGTGCTGGCCACTTCCCTCACCAGGAATGCCCTGATGCAGTCAACAAATTACTTTTATCCTTCCTCATTGGTAAGTACAGTTTTGTTATTTGCGGCTTTACTGTGTTGGAAGGAAAACCATAATATTAGAGAAAATTATTTTTTAACAGAGAAACCTCAGGTGAAATCTCCACAGAAGGAATCTTCTCTGGGTCTTGTGAACCGTATGTTTAGCTCAACCATGTGGTATGGTAAAGAAATGCTTGATGTTGTTCAGAAAACTACAAGCGGAGTTGCAGGGATTCCAACTCGAGCTCTTGCACTAGCTCAGTCGGCAAGTTGAGTAATTTATTTACTTGTTAGTAATGCAGGTGTAATATAAAATATACAATGTGGTATTTGTCCTAAAATTCACATTATGAAAGCAGCTTTTTTATGTAAAAGTGTTGTGTTTTCTTTCTGTTGGTAGAAACACAAAATTACAGCTAAGTAAATTTCAATGTCAGATTTGTTGTGATATTTAGATTTTACAGTAAGTAAATTATCAGCATCAACAACTTTGTCATTTTCCCTTAGTCACAATCAATTTATTAATTAGCTTCTCTGGCATAGCTATTCTTTTCAAAAACATGAACTTACTTGATTGTGGTAGTCGTAGTTTACCTAGTGCCTAGTATGTATCGTCGAAGTCTTAATGCAGCATTCACAATGTCAAACCAAAGTTACAACAGTCAGCTTTCTAGTCAGTTGTCTTACTTATTCCTCCAGAAATTTATCAATGTTCTGCATCTTTTATTTTTTAGCTCACTTACTTGAGTCTTATCAAAAATACTCAGTGTTTTCTTGTTTTGTTTTCGTTATATTTTTTTAAATTTTTATGAGGATGCTTTTATTTCATCTTATTATTTAAGCCTGTTTTTTCCCTTTGTGTAAATTTGAGGTTCAAAGGAAGTGTGTCAAAATGCTTCTTGGCATGGCACATGGCTGTCTGTGAGCTTACAAGATCAAAAGCCTCTTTTCTGTGGCACTTTTTGTTTTCATTTATTGTCATATTGGCAATGGCAGTACATTGTATGTAGATCTCGTTTTTGTTTTCAATTTTATTTTATGTTGATAATCAAACATCTTTGTCCTGTATACTTCAATTTTTTAACTGTTTGAAATGCCATTGAGGCAGTATATTTCCCACCTTGATGAGTTCTATAAAACGGATTTTAAGTGTGTGTAATAATAAACATGTGTTTTTTTTAAGACCTATAGTTTTTACAAAAATATGTTTTCAGTTTATTCAATATTTAGGTTGTCCATGTGTGATGAAAGAGCACCCACCGATGTTACTGTTGTCATGTTTGGTGAATTTTGGTATCCTAATGACTGTAAATCCTTCGTGACTATATTGAAACTCACTTTCACGTTTCCTTGAGAACGAACCCTTGTCACTGAAAGCAGAAGAATATCAGTTAGAGCATCTTATGCTCATACAAACTGAGGAAAAATATTGACACAGCTTTTACCTTCTCTTCCTTCGCCTTGTGCAAGAACTCTCGGATCAACATATTCTGGTCGACGTCCTGTCAACCATGCCGTCATTTTTTGAAGAAGTGATGTAGATTCAGGAACAAACATTGGTATCCTACAAAAGAAACCAAATGTGTGTTAATAGGAAAAAATGCTCTTTGAAGTCACAATGCAACTGGTTGAGTCTTACGTTTTGAAGTGTTGTCCTGCACTGACAGGAAGGTGACAAACACCATAGCCTCTAACAACATCATTTCCAAAAGTGTCTAGTCCATAGCAGCTAATGATCAGCTGCGGCCCTTTAAAGTTCAGCAATGTATTAAAAGAAAAGGACATGTTTCACAGAGAGCCTCATTCTGTTTAAACTTACATCCAAAAGGATTTGTACTTTTAAATGTTATCTCTAGGGGGAAGTTCCATACAAAAATTCTTCGCTCATCATTGCTGCATCTGCCCACCTGAGAAATTCCCTCTTCCAGGCCCTAGAACAATAAAATAGAATAATCCCCGAAAATGTACTATTGAAAAATCTGACACATGATCAGGGGTGTGTAATAATATACTTACCGCTGTCACCACCCAATCCAATCCATACATGTAACAGTACTTGCAGTAAATGTTATCAAAGCCAGGGAACTCTGCTGTCTCAATCTGGCCTGTTGTTGATAAAAGGAAAAGGCCACTGGATGCGGACATTCTTCCAAACTAACAAAGTAGCTAGCAAAAATTAGATGTTCTAAATGTCAGATGACATTCTAGTTAAACTCTACATAACAAACAGCACCTAATTTGTAACTGTCATAGATACTCGTTAAATGATCCAATCTGTTTAATGAACGCAGGAGAAAAGGAAGCTTAGTACAGCTTTGTATGTTTGTTGTCATGTATCGTTGCCTAGCAACAGAGACCGGTTCAAACTACGCGAAATATTAAAGCACTTAAGTATGAGAAATTTTTGAAATTCTGTGATATTCTAACGTTACGTTGCTTACCGCAACTCGTTTTTTTTTTTTACGAAGCAATTTGAAATTTATATCGTTGTAAATCAAAAAAATTATTTTCTACTGTCTGATTTGTTTCGAACGTCGGAGGGGCTTGCATTAAGTGAAATTGAAAATTTGTAGTGCAAATAGCTGAACTGTTTGTATTTGCACCGAAGGGCCGAGAGGCCGAGAGCAAGTGCACGTGTAAACAAACAACCATACAACATGTCGCTGTTGCCTGATCCTGCTGAGTGCACAATGTCTAACCCGTCGTCTGATTCGGAAAATAACAGTGAAAATGAGGCTCAAGCACTTGCGAAACCCCAAAAAATAAAGAAGAAAGAGAAAAGAGGAATTATATATTTGTCAACTATTCCCAAATTCATGAATGTCACGAAAGTGCGGGAAATTTTCGGTGAATATGGAGAAGTTGACAGGGTATTTCTCCAACCCGAAGAAAAAAGTAAGTAGTTTGGCATCACAGAATTGACTATTTTAGTTACGATAGATGCGTTCGATTGGTTCTTCATTTCTAGGTTGAAAGATTGAATCTGCTCAATTTTCCCTAAATGTTGTGACGCACATGTGATGTTTTAGGTTAGAGTTCGTTTGGTGTAATATT
>NW_026267199.1:1353831-1356266 GCF_000697945.3 Frankliniella occidentalis
CCTGCGGCATGTCGTCGGTCCTGTCTCCCGGAGTGCGTCGACCTCCTCCTGCACCTCCTGCTGCACCCCCCGGGCGGGACGCGGGACGGGGGCTTCCTCATTTAGGCAGCCGTCGCACCCGATCCCGCTACACAGAAGCACACTCATGGCGCTGCGAGGGGCGGGGGGGTCAGAGGGGGCGACACAAGGCTCGAACCTGTCAGACCAACCTTCGCGCCATCCCAGGACACTTGGTATTCTGAAGGGAAAATTGAAATCGGTGAAAAGGTCAATTTTTATTTGCTGTTAGCCAACACGAGTTTCAGGGCAGACCCTGCGACAGGCTCGTATATACCGTCGCGCCCACTTTCGTGCGGTCACATCAAAGCGCAGGAAGAGCTGTTTCTCTCTTGCAGTTTGTATCGAAAAGCTCATAGATATCGGGCGTTGCCGAATAAAAGTAGGCAAATTTCCTACGCACTATATGGTAAGATGTTACACTGAGCCACCCGGTACGTGTAGCATGAGTTTTTGACGACTTCATTTATAAACTGAGGTGGGTGATTAGCCCCGGCCACCAGTGCCGCATGCAGGCGGGCGGGCGGGTTTGCCTCCTTATTGTGTTTTTGCGGGATCCGGGCCCGACCCGGCTGGATACCTATCCAAGCCGAGAAAGATATCTGTCTAGTCGATTACTAGAGGATGGCTTGTACACAAAAACAACATGGCGCAAATATTTCCATTTATTTCGTCTAAGGTTAAAATCTAAAGAGGGGAAGGGAATGGGATATTCTAATGATGCGAATGTCGCACCCTCAGGTGAGAGAAAACATTCACACACTTGCAGGTGTGCGACAACACATCTACTCACATGCAGGTGTGTGAATAACACATCCACACACTTGGGGACGGAGCAAATAGCTACCTGTACAATTGTACGAATTGCTATTCGCACACCTACAGCGCAAATCTTTTTTTGCACACCTGCAAGTGTATGATTCTGTCCACTTGCCTCCGGCTGAGCGACATTCGTACATTCGGATTTCAAGTGAATAACAACTCTCGAGACTGATGAATAATTGCGAATAAAATCTTTACTTACAACATGTTTGTTGTCATCTAACGCGACGGTATCCAAGTCCAATACACACTCAAACACACACACACACACACACACACGCACACGCGCGCGCTCTCTCGGCCCGGCTTTTGGGCCCGGCGGCCGTTCGGTCCAGCGGCGGCGGCGCGGCGGCCGGGAGGGGAGCGGAGCAGAGCGTGGAGAGTCCCTGCCGCTCGACGCCACTTGCGAAAAGCGACTGACTGAACCACAACACAGGGCGGCGTGAGGCGCGCAGGATCTCTCTCACACACGCACACCGGGGTGTGGCGGGTCGTGGTGGGGCGTGGTGGCGTGGTGCGGCGGCAGCGCCCACCATGGCCAGCCGGCCCACCGCCACCACGCACCACCGCGGCACCACCGCGGTACGGGTGGAAGGATGCGCTGCGAGCTGCGCCCTGGCTGCGACCCACCATGGACCCCTCCCAGCCGCCCGGCCCAGCCCGGCCCGACCTCGATCATCATCATCGTCACGTCGTGAAACCAGACCAAAACCGGGAAGGCCGCGGCCACCACCGACTCGTCGCAGCATGGCGGGGCGGGGCGGGGCGGGGCGGGGCAAACGTGTGCGATCAACATGAAGCTCGATTGTGTGTTGATGACATGACATCGATCGCGGGGACCGTCGCCGCAGTACAACGAAGATGTTCAAGGCTGGCAAACTCGCGTCATCCAATCCACAAGAACGGGGAGGATGGTCTGGGAGGGAAAAGTCCACGTCGCACGTGGAAATTCCGTAAGGTTTTCCAGCTAAGTGGTAGAGTCCCGTGTCGCAATCCTCCCCTATCCTACACTGCAGCGATCATTAACCGAGAGCTCCCGGACTTTTTCGACTTGCGATCCCGATCTCGCAAATACAGTCCCCAAAATTTTAATGATTTGTGTGCCTTTTTCCTGATTGCTTCCGAGATCGGATTCGGAAAGTGGCAAAATCCGATGCAGCTCTTACTCTCAGGCATTCAGGCGAAAAGTCAACTCACGGGGTACCTAGAGAATAGAAGTTTGGGACCACGCGACACACGCATTCTCAAGGAGGGGAGCGAGGGAGAGAAAGGTTTGGGATGGTACAGGGTACAGCAAGACCGCACGACCCAACAGAGGGGAAGACAGGGGGGGGGGGGGTTCTAGGAGCAAAAGGATTGCGTACCGCACCCATGTTCATTGGACGCTCTATCAAGGGGGGAATCATTCTGGAACTCGCCCCTGGCTGATTCGTGGTGTGTGTTGTTTGTTTTTTTTTCGAAAACAAATCGCCACATAATTTATTTTGCACGGCTTCGCTCGACATCGCTTTTACTCCCCCTTTCTTTCGCGTACACGGGTACGACGTAATTACCTG
>NW_026267199.1:1360305-1363999 GCF_000697945.3 Frankliniella occidentalis
AAAGTCCTTGTCCTATTAGGTACTGTAGTAACTCTTTGTTCCAGAAAATAGGAATTTTGTGAATCTTTTGTTGTCTGTTCATGTACGTTTTTAATCCAATCAAACGTTGATCCTTTTCAGGGTAACAGCCAAGCTCTTTTTTCGAGTTTCTGAAGTTTAAAAAAAAATCTTGTCTAAGTTGTAAAGTGTCCGTGATTATTTATTCTTTTTCAAAAACCTTTGCCAAGGGGAGGGATGATAAGTAAATGATAAGTGTCCAATAAGCGTGTAACTGTATGTCAATGTTAAAACTGATTATGCTCATATCGTCATCGTGATGTTCAAGCTTATGTTAATTTATTCAAGTCCACTGTCCATTTTGTAGTTTTTAATTCATTCCTTAAACTGCCAATTTAATTGTCTGTGTTATCTTATTCTAGTCATAATTTGTAAGTTAGGGTTCAACAACAAAAATCTTAGCGCCAAGAGGGTGTTGTGTATGACAACAGATAGCGCCACAGTCGTCTTGTCACGGCCGTCTGTATCGAAAGATTGAATCTGCTCAATTTTCCCTAAATGTTGTGACGCACATGTGATGTTTTAGGTTAGAGTTCGTTTGGTGTAATATTACTAACTATATAAAAATTCTTTGTCTTCAGAGGAGGATAAAAATAAGGTCCGAAAGAAAAGAAAACCAGCCAAACATTTCACTGAAGGATGGATTGAGTTCAAGAAGAAAAGAATAGCCAAACAAGTTGCTGCACTATTAAATAATAAACAAATTGGAGGACGGAAAAGGAGTAAATACTATGACTTTATATGGAACATCAAATATCTACCACGGTATGTAAGATTTAACACCCTCAATCAAATAGTTTCACTGTTATTGATGTCAAAATATGTTT
The DNA here is from genome assembly GCF_000697945.3 of Frankliniella occidentalis. Classification (NCBI taxonomy): domain Eukaryota; kingdom Metazoa; phylum Arthropoda; class Insecta; order Thysanoptera; family Thripidae; genus Frankliniella; species Frankliniella occidentalis. The sequence goes on from NW_026267199.1 coordinate 1,361,190, forward strand.
ACCTTAATTACTAATGATGTCAAACCAATTTATTTATCACAGCTTTAAATGGGTTCATTTGAGCGAGAGACTTGCTTATGAGCGTGCAGTTCGCAAGCAGAGAATGAACACTGAGATTGCTCAGGCCAAACGAGAAGCGACCATCTTTTCAAACAATGTTGATCTTGGGGAAAGGTTGTCAAAACGCCAAACCAAGGAATCAGATCAACAAAAAGAATTGCGAAAGTCTCTTGATTCAGAGAAGATCGTTCACCAATACAAACAACGGGAGCTAGACAGTGAAATTGTTGAGAAAAAACTTAAATTGTTAAACGACACTAGTGTGAAAATCAAGAAGAAGAATAAGGTCGCCCACCAAAAGGAAACTGGCCCTCTAAGTGAAGAAGGCAGACAAGATTTTCTTAAATCTCTGTTTGGAAATAGAAAGTAAAAATACATCTCTTGAAGGGTGCTTCAAATGCTTAATGTTTGTTATTGTAAGTTAGCTACTGATTTAAATTGTATCCACATTTGAGATTATTTTCCACACTGGTACTTTGCAAGTTTGTCCAGTGCACAGTTAGTAGAGAATAAGGGATACAACCATTTCCCAACCAATCAGCAAAAAACAATATATTCTCATGAGGCAGAGAACATCTCAATTTTCTTGACCCGTACTCCTAAGTCAATGAGCCCAACTGGACCAACAGTTCAGTAGACATTTTTTGTGTGAAAATTTTTCTTATTTAAATGATGGGCTTTGCACGAAAATTGTTGGGTCTGAATAAGAGGCAGAGGTGGGTGGGCCCAACTCGGAACGGTTCTACAAAACCAGTTGAAACTTTGACTGTACCAGAGTTGTCGGTCTCATTTCACCGGTGCGCATGCGCATGGTCGGACTTCCCCATTTCTTGGGCTTGGCCGCCCGGGTGGTAGACGACGCTTGGCTTGCTCACCTCACCTCAAAGTCTCGGGAGAGAGCACACGCTAGTGTTTCCGATCAGGCGGGTATGACCGAGAATTGTATCCCGACTCTATCGAAAATAGCTTGGGGGCGGGGGGCTAAAATTTAGGGTCTGATGAAAAACACTTGCGCACGTCCCTGATTGTATCAGCCGCTTCCAACCATAGTGGTCAGAACATACTCTCGAGGTTCTATGGCGGTTGAATGCAAACGTTGGTTTGGTTAGGCTGAACTGACCCACCACGTGCATGTTAGTAGCGGCTCAGTTTTGTTGTAGCTACAACCAACAGCCCACTGCATGCTCTCTTAACTCCTGGTAGGTAGGCAACAGCTTGCGTGCAGTGCATGCGCGTACTGCGGGGTGGCCTACCCCGAGTCTCGCAGGCGCCAACCTCTCGTAATTTGTCGAATGAATCAGTAGAAAACGACGTTCCTATTTATGACCACAATGCCGGCGACCAGAGTCAGCTTAATCCGACCCGACTGAAGAACATCCTTTTTTGGGTAATATGAAATCCGAAGCCTTAGGGTGCGTGTAAGCAGAAGGGAAGCGTCCCTGTTTGTAGCTACACGACTGTAGCTATAGCTACCCCGTTGATTCGCTCCCGGCGACATGCGCATCTCTGCTGTCGCAGACTCCCGAAAACATGATCAGCAGAGCGGGAAAAAAGTGTCACGGCTGGGATTCGATCCCTGAACAGACGGTTTCCGGACCACACCCTAGCGTCCTCGCCACTCAGCTGTCGCCTGCTTCTGTGGACGGAAACGTCAGAACTCAGTCCTCATTTACGAGTCTTGGTCTCCCGGATCGCACGCGTTCAGGTCGGGTCAAGTCCACCTCCTCGACGCGCTGCAGCCCGGGTCGAATTCTGGCCAAAAACACGGAACAAGGTCCATAAATGGGCCTAACCTAACCCCCGCGCGCCCAAGGGGCTCTTTTTGTGGTCAATTTCCGTGTTTTGGGCCAAGAGCCGACCCGGGCTGCAGCGCGTCGAGGAGGTGGACTTGACCCGAACTGAACGCGTGCAATCCGGGAGACCAAGACTCGTAAAGCAGAACCGAGTTCTGAACTTTCCGCTGGCAAGTGGAGCCGACAGCCGAGTGGCGAGAGCGCTAGGGCGTGGAGCGCATAACACTCTCGGCCAAGGGCAGGGGTCTCAGACTGGGCGATCTGAGCGGGCCGCACCGAGCTGAGTGAGAGAGACAGATGCGCTGTAGGAGAGGAAGCGGGCTGGACGTCCACCTACCGCCTGCCGAACGCCAGCCGCAAGCGAGCGTCTGTGCTCGTATGCGTCCGAAAGCGACAGGTGCGAGTGAGATGCTCTATCTGCGCTACTGCTCCATCTCACGTCCACCTGCCGTTTTCGGACGCATGCTAGCGCCGACGCCCGCTCGCTGCTGTTGTGTATGACAACAGATAGCGCCACAGTCGTCTTGTCACGGCCGTCTGTATCCTTGTGTATTGTCCACCCCTGTGATAAAGCTGTGAATAAACTCAGTTCAGTCTGGTCCTTTGACAACGAACGTCTAGTCTCTCCTACTCCTTCGGCCCTCGACAGCACTATAGTAGAGAACACGACATTGGCGACGAGTATTTGATCGGCTTACAAGTAGCCTTTAATTTTGAACAATCAAGTTTCACAAGTCTGAAGATTTGTTTTCCGTCGATGATTCTCTAGTAATGTGTCCACTCGGAATCAAGATGTGTCGTCAAGGAGCCAAGGAAAATTTCGTTGTCACAAGCAGACACGTGGTTGAAGAGGTTAGCGCCAGTCCAGGTCTAACTCTCACAATGGAAGTTCGTCAGTGTGCTGTGCACAATTGTCTTTTCAAGAAAGGTCCAAACCACGTGAGTGAAGAGATGCAT
>NW_026267199.1:1364634-1377236 GCF_000697945.3 Frankliniella occidentalis
GGGGGGGAGGGTGCTGATGAGTAGACGGTCAAGTCCACCTCCCCTTGTCGGCTGGTCTTTTGTCCTAACCCTTGGTCCCCGCGCCACAAACTACTAAATACAAAAGGGGGGCTTCGGTCAGTATTCGAACTTCGAACCGACAACCATCCGCGCGTCCCGGGCGCGCGCTCTACCAACTGAGCCAATGATGACGCTTTTGAATAGGTGGTGAAGCTTATCTCCGCTGTGGCTCACAACCCGAAACATATGGCTGGCAGAGGGGCAAAAGGGTACCGTCGACTAGATTCGAACCAGCGACTGTTTGCGTACTAGCCCATCACGTCAGGTGTAGCACGGCTGTAAAGTCATGGCCAGCGGAGCGCAAAAATTATCACCTGGCCGAGATTCGAACCAGTGACCAGGTTCATACCGGGGCCAGACGCCACCGACTTGGCCACGACGGAACGATACGGAGCACAACTTTCGGAGGCATCCAGATCTCAGGTATGACTGACGCCCGAAGAGACTTGGCCAGCAGAGCAGGAAAAATAATCGCGGACGGGATTCGAACTACCGACCATCCCCACGGTCTGCCAACGATCACGCTTTAACACGCTCGGCTACCAGCTTGTTCCTCCGGGGCCAAGGTGTGAGCTCGGTCCTGCCTAACGGGCGACAAAAAGCGACAAAGAAAAAATTTGCCCCGCCCGGGAGTTGATCTTAGGGCCGACAATTTTGGTTCGGATGAAGCTGCATGCGGTCATGTCGACTGTAGCTACAACTGTTTAACCACAAAAGGGGCGTGTGGCTGGTGGCGTGGGATTTCGTATGTTGCCCCATTTGTGACCTCATTTTTGTGTCCATGAACAGGGACATGTCCACTACCACTTGTCGCCGCGACACGAGTTGTCGCTTGGACGCCCGCGAGGTTGACCACGGATTCTCTCTAAGGCGTCTGTCGTGACGGTGACTTTGGGTTTAGGCTCCTTTTGACCCCAGGCTCATAAATCCTTTCTAAAGTTAAGAAGTGACGCCGTGTCAATCTAGGAGTGGGTCGATGATTGTCGCTGAAAACTCCTGGAGGGTAGGCAATCGGTACCTCCTATCAATATGCGCTTATAATTCATTAGGCTAAACGTAACCGCTCTTCACCTCGGGCTCTAAACAGAACCACTTACCTGCGCGGGTCCTACACAGAACCGCTCATCTGCTCGCGCCCGGGGCGCTGGTTAGGTTAGGTTGCCCCTCGTATTAACTATAAAATCACCCAATATCGGAGGTTTTTTCGGGTTATAGCAGTTTAAATACGGTGTTCTAGTACAGACGAGAGAGTACGTAACTTTTTTTTATTCTAAATTAAAGGTCAGCGCCTAGAAACATCCATTGAAATCTGGGAGTCACCCGCCCGTATTTCAGAAAGATAAGCGGTTCTGTGTAGGACCCGTGCAGATGAGCGGTTCTGTTTAGAGTCCTTAGTAATGAGCGGGTCTGTGTGGACTAAAAACAAATAAGCGCATATTGAAAGGAGGTACCGCAATGCTTTCCTGATTCAGGCCCCCGCGGCCCCCTTTCCCTCCGAGCGCTTTGGCAAGGCGAGAGCTTCGGAGAGGCTTTGAGATCTTTCTTTTCGCTTTAGTTCGTAGCGCTGTTTACTTCTGGTTGATATTCTAGCATTGGCGGAAGTAATGAATTCGTCTATAGACGGTTCAGTTTAAGCTGACTCAGGCACTGTCGGCTGCAGCTACAATCGTGTAGCTACAAACAGGGACGTCCAAAGAGCCAGGCTCCAGCCAGTTTCCTAGGACTTATAAGCGCATCAACCTACCCTCCAGGAGCCCCAGCCACAAATCTAGCCTTGCTGTGGTAGCGGGTGCACTTAAGGATCGTCCAGAAAGTACGTTCGTTTTCCACTGATACATTCGGCAAATTACGAGAGGTTGGCGCCTGCGAGACTCGGGGTAGGCTACCCCGCAGTACACGCATGCACTATACGCAAGATGTTGCCTACCTACCAGGCGTTAAGAGGGCTTGCAGAGGCTGAACTAGACAGGTTCGTAACAGCGACTGGCAGTATGGATGATCCCCTGTAGGACCTAGGTATCTCTAACGGAGCTCCATGACCTCTGGAAGTGTGTTCTGACCACTGTGGTTGGAAGCAACTGTTCCCTTGTTCACCGAAGTCGCCAACAACTGCAGTGCGAAGGGCGCATTCCCCCTATTTTTTCCACCGGGGGGGGGGGGGGGTATTTACGGCCCGGACGTCGTCTTTGGTCTACAGTCGGCGCCGGAAGTTGGTTTAGCTCCTTGTACCATGACAAACAGCATCTACAATGGCCAGCAAATCTCTGTTATTTTTTTAATGACTCTGTGTTGTTGGAGAACAACATCGTTTTGTCAAGTAACGTTGCCCTATGTACACAAACAGCCCTGATCGTTGAGTAACACCAAAAGTTGTTTCGAGACAACTGAAGTTGTTCAGGGACAAAAAAAGTTGTTCAGGAACGACAAAAATTGTTCGGAAACAAAAAAAGTCGTGCAGGAACAACAACAAAATTGTCAATTTACAAGCAGTTAACAAACAGCCCGATCGTTTGAGAACAACAAAAGTTGTTCTGGAACTACGAAAGTTGTTCAGGAACTACGAAAGTTGTTGAAGAACAGCAAAAGTTGTTGAGGAACAACATTGCCGTTTTGCAACAACAACAGAAATTGCTGTTGTGCAACAAACATTGCTGTGTTGCAACAACTTTTCTTATGCTGGATTAAGTCTCGTGAAGCGAGGCCCGTAATTCTGTCTTCACCTTAGCTGAGGCACGGGCTACAAAGATTTTGAAGACTGTGATTGGCTATCCAAGCTTTGCAAGCCAATCAGAGTCCCCGAAATCTGTGAGGCCCGTGTTTCAGCTGAGGTGAGGACAGAATTACGGGCCTCGCCTCACAAGACTAAATCCAGCATTAGTCTCCAACAACATTGCTATTTATCTACAAAACCGTCATCAGTACGTGAGTTGTTTTTCAACCAGTATTTTTTACAGTGTGTGAAGGATAATAATACAAAAATTACGCACATTATTAGAGTAAGCATTAACTATAGTTTATCGGAAGAAATTCAACACCAAGGAACACAACAATGTATTTATACTGTACAAGTTTTTTTTAAATAAATGTGTCTATTAATATTATTCATACTTTTGACATATCACAGAAAAAAACAATAATGAATCATAGCAATACAAGGTTTTAATACTTTCTGACACAAAAAACTTATCAAATAGGTACAAAAAGAAAAACAATGAAAATTTTGCAATCAAGTCACAGCAGATTAAAACAGACACACATTCTCACAGACATGCTCTTAAAACTGCGCAAGGGCATTTAAATGACTCATATTTTTACTACCTCATAATAATTGTAACACGGGTTGACCAGCGAGCACAATACCATGACATTTTTTAGAAGTTCATGTTTTGGCCTTTTCAGTCTGTTGCTCAACTCAGCAGATTCGGTAGATGTGCTATAGATGATCGAGGCTTCAAGCAAGACATAACACTGGATTGAGAGCAGAATTAGATGAGGAAGATACAAAACCTTTTTGACCTTGCCACACAGTATTCATTTCAAAATTTTACAATACATTTTGGCAACACTTACTGAATGCTTTTCAATTTTCGTGGATCTAGTTATATTATATCAAACTCGTGTGTTGGAACCTCAAGACACGTCATCAAAGCACACCCACACTTTAAATAAGTGCTCTGCGCTGCGAAACTATTGAATTTGGAAGAAAATAAAATAAAAATGAAAATTTCATTAGAAGAAAGACACGCTCGAGCTTGACAAAACGCCTTCACCAACGCGATTCTCATGACGAGGAGGAATCAGTTTCACTGTGGAACTGAACGTCGCTCGTCGACTTAAGAGCAGCATTTTATTCCGAAATGTCAGTGTGCAAAAGGTACAATAATGGTCGTAATCGTTTGGCGTGATTACTACAATATAGTTCCAAAACAAGTGTTTGCCCAGAATTTGTAAAAGAAAATTATCGTAAAAGTTAAGGATAGTGTGGTTTAGCCAACGACAACCAAGAAGGATAGTGGGTAAAACATGCAGGTCCCCGATTGGTCGAGCCTTTAAGTGCCTTAAGGGCGCACTGGGTGGGCTGCCGTCTTCACACAGATGCTTGGTGGGTTGGCTTACCCAAAAAGGCGCCATACGGGTTGCCCTTGCCCAGATACCGGCATGAACCAACGGAGGAGTAATCTCGATCAGGAACCTTAATGTTGTACCCGCTATTCTACTTTGTTCTCGTTAGGTAAACCACACTCTGTTTGAACCCTTACGAGTGCAGGAGCGACTATGACAACCTGGTGAAGGGGACGTCATTGCCGGACGAGTGTGTTGATGACTAGCGTCCGACTAGTCCCCGCCGAGGCCGGCCAGACTCCCTTGGCTGACAGGCACTCCCCGATACAAACCCAGAGGACCACTGTTCACCCGTGGCGTCGACTTTCCTGCAGGCCACGCACACACATCCTCAAAGGAAGCGGATCATCGGACCTATCCCAACACCCGGCAAAGGGCCATTTTTTTGAACCCATGTTGGGACTTATTTTACGAGGGCGTAACTTCAGAGTACCTTAAGGTACATTACTACGAAACCTTAGGTGACTTCTCCAGCGGGCCCTTTGCGTAAGTACCAGAGGTGTGCTTGTCGGCAGCACAAACATAGTGAAAGTTCATCGCGTCCACGTAGCAGTATAAAAATAAACAAAAAACAAAAACAAAACATAGAAATAAAAACAAACAAACAAATGAACAAGTTAAATGCTCTCCAAGTATTGGCACTGCCGCCGTGTCCCTAGGGAGGTGTGCGGCCCGTCGGGCCCGTCCGTGGAGTTCAAATAATTTATTTAATTAATTGGTAACTTGGAACACAACTTTTTGTCCGTTCACCTGGAACGCACTCGTGGTTTTTACTCGGACGTGCACCACCACAGGACTGCTCACACTACTGAATTGATTAAATTACAATTTTACCCATAAAATGAAAACGAAGGGGGTACGGGCTGAAGTAAAGGAACACTGTCGGCGCACAGGAGGCTTGTTATGTCTGTTTCAGCAGATTTCTTTCTTTTTTTCGATCCAAGTAGTGCAGCGTCAGAGCGGAAGAGAAGTGGTGGAGGACGACGGCTCGGGACGCCCCTCCAGCCGCAGCCCCTTCACTGGCCCGGCGGCCACTCTGCAATCAGAGGCAGGTCAGAGAAGCCGCGCGACATGTGGTTCAGGGCCAGTGTTGTTGGTGGCTGAGGGAGTTCTCACCATTGTTACTGGTTGAGCAGGGTGTTGGTCACCTCAGCGATGGACAGCAGAGGACTCCCGGGCGACTTATCTGAGGATACGCGGACGAGTCTCCTGGGGGTGGACTGAAACAGAGAGGAGCGGATACATAAGACCACACATTCAGGGACAGTCAAACGATTTTTGCAGCCGTGTTAAAATTATCCTTGCGTATTGAAATGTTTCTTTATGGTCCAAATTTACACACAATGACATCAGTTTCTTTAGCCCTTTTCGCTGAAACATCAGTTTCGTTAGGTTCAAATTAATAATACAATTTATTTGACATTCAGAGCTAAATTTGATTCTTTAACTCTCCCTATGGACTAGGTCCGGTCGATAATAAAACATTAATAAAACAAAAAAAAAATAAAAAAAAAATAAAAAAAATAAATGAAAAGAACAGAGTAAGTTTCATAGGAAGCCAAGGTAGAAGAAAAGGGAAAGGCATTTTGACAGACACACACACACACACGAATCACATGCAACCCCCTTCATGCATTACTGTGTGCTCCGGCCATGCACACCATGCAGACAATATACTGTATGAGTGCATCATGTGACTGAGGCAGTACCGCACGTGTGGGTGCGGGCGGGTTGCCTACTCGTCATCAGGCACCACGGTCAGACAGAAACCCGATGCACAGAGGCACAGTACAACTTTCACTGCACTGGAAACGCAAGTGTGTGAATGTCGCACACCTGTAGTTGTGTGAATTCCAATTAAAGAAGTAAAAGTGTGAATTTTTCTTTGAAATTCACTCTCTTTTATGACTCCAAATGTACGATTAGCGTTCACACACATACAAGTATGCGACATTGACACTCTTCGATTTTCGGTGTGTGCTCCAACTACATGGCACGCTGAAACAAATGAGACATTTCCAGAAATAGCAAGCAGCACAAGATGTAGCTATTTTTGAAGCACTCTAGTATTGTGCCAGTAGCTTTATGCAGATGTTGCCTTCTGCAACAGTGTTTCTGCAATATGTCAAACGAGGGGTCGACAACTGTTGTACAGACTTGGTAAAATCAAAATCACTGGTCCCTGGTAATCCACACACTCGTGAGTGTCTTTCAAAGGACAAATCTGTTGATTAAGACATGCATTTTTGTGCATATCTTGCAAGCGCGCATGTTTAAAATGGCGAATTTGCAGCTCTCCCGTGGACCAAAATATAATTTGTCCAATCATAGAATGCGAGTTTGTAACTTATACAAGATAAAATTATTAAGGACTACCTATAAGATGTGCACAAACATGCATCTTTCTCGAGACAAAAGAATTGCCCTTTAGATTTAGAATGTAGGCAAATCATATATGATACTAGGTAGTATTCATTGGTATTCTATGGTAATCATTAGTAATCTTCGGTAATCATTAAAATTTGGTAATCCGATGCACATTTTTTTTTGTAGTTAACCACCCCTCGATGTCAAAGCTACAGTCCGAACTTTACCCATCTCCCATCGCCTTTTTTCTTTCCTCTCTGGTAATGTTTTTTGCACCATGCAGCGATTGACGCGATTCGCGCCCATACCTAGACCGGGTGCTAAGCACTCTGCAGTTTAGAATCCCCTTGAGGATCACACATACTAAAGGCGGGCTGTGTGGTACACGCCTGCGCCTGCACGCAGGCCTGCCTGTACCGTACGCAGGCGTGCGACCAGGTTGCATACTCGCAAGGGGAGCAGTACGGTGGTTGCCACTGCTGAGCCGTGCGGCAGAAACGAGCAACCCGACCGCACGCCTGCAGCACACGGCACGGAAGGCAAACAGCATTATAAAAGAAAACTATCTGCCACCACCAAAAACTACCTTATTCAACTTCAAATTCAAAGGCATGCTCAAATGTGATTAACAGCGCGTGCTCGCTCACTCACTCACTCACTCACTCACTCACTCACTCACTCACTCACTCACTCACTCACTCACTCACTCACTCCCCTTCCCTCCCCTCCCCTCCCCTCCCTCCCCTTCTCTTCCCTCCCTCCCTCCTTCCCTCCCTCCCCCTCACTCACTCACTCCCCAACTCACTCACTCGCTGTGCACCCACACAAATAGTAGCGTACGCCATAATAAAATTGTAGTGTGACTGTGAACTCACTGGGGGTTGTGGTAGGGGTGGTAGTACTGTGCATGGTGCTGCCATACCTCGCCCGCGCCCACCACGCCAGCGCCCACCACGCCCGCACCGTCCCCGGCGCCGTAGCCGCCGTACTGGTAGGCCTTGAGCGCCAGCGGGGACGACGGGGTTAGGGGCGGCTGCGGCGGCGAGGGCACCGCGTGCGCCACCACGTTCATCTCAGCCAGAGACTTGAGGGGGTTGCCGGGCGCGGAGGCCCCGCCGTTGGGGGTGGGCGCGACCCCACCGGGCCCGCCGGGGCTGCTGGAGTGCGGGGAGGGGGAGGCGGGCGCGGGCGCGGAGCCCCACATGAGCACTGTCTGGCGGTAGGGGCTGCCGGCGACGTCCGGCTTCAGGTCGCCCGCCGACGCCTCCATCTTGGGGGTGACACCGTTGACGTGCGACGGCGACGGTCCCGGCGATGGTGACGCCCCCGTCGAGTGCGACTCTTTGACGACCACCTTCTTTCCAACCGACTGCTGCTGGTCCTGAACTACGGTCGCGTAGAGCCTCGACGAGTCGTACGACGTCCGCGTTGGGTCCAGGTCCAGGCACTTGGACGGGTAGGCGGCGGCGCTGGCCAGGCGCACATCGTGGTGTTCGGGGGCGTAGAGCTTGTCGCAGTCACTGCCAGGCGCCCCCACCGATGGGACCCGCGGCGGCGGCAGCTGCGGGTGGTCGCCGTAGGCCGACAGCCCGCAGCCCACGGGGAAGCCGTTGGCCACGTACGAGGAAGAGTGGTAGTCAGACACGGTCGGGTAGTACGGCCCGAGCGTCCGGTATTGGAACAGGTTGTGGTTGTCGTACAGCGGCTGGTAGTTGGAGTGGCCCATGTACGACAGCCCATTGTCCGCCGCGCCCGTGGTCGGGTACGCCGTCGAGTACAGCGGGTTAAGGTTGGAGTAGGCGGCGGCGGCAGCCACCGCGGCGGCCGTCGAGTCCACGTAGTCCACTGTGGGCGTGACCTGGCCCGGGGTTGCGCCGCCCCCGGACGCCGCGCTCGCGTTGAGCTTGCGCTTGGTGCGGCACGTTGAGAGGAAGTCCCGGAGCTGCGTCTTGTAGCGCCGTGACACCCGCTGCGTCGGCGTGGTCGAGGACGACGAGGCGGGCGAGCCGCTCGAGCCCACCGGCGACAGGCCCACCAGCTGCTCAGAGTCCGTGAAGTAGCTGCTCGTGAGGCCGGCGTCTAGGTACGACACCTTGAAGTCCATCGTCCGCTTGCCCAGCAGGTCGCGGCCCTCCTCCTCCCTGGCAGATCAAAACACAGATCAAAATGAAATTCATAACACATAAAAATAACAAGTGGTTGAAATGGCAATTTTGAAGCCATAGGAGGAGACACGCAATTCTCGGGTCAAGCTGACATGTCAAGGCCAAACCATAGACAAGCTCGATCAAGCTCGCCCAAGTAAGAAGTGGCATTTACCGCCTTTTATTTTCCCTCTTTGAAGTTGTACGTAAATTTCCTCAAATGGACTGAAACGTATTGAACGAAAAATTGAAACCTTCGAAACATTTGGACTGGGGGTGTGAAGCACGGGCCGCACCGCGGCCTGGCCCTTTGCATTATGTTTTGATCGGATGAGGGGCGGCCCGGGCCGCAGAGGGGGAGAGGGGGGTACTGCTGGGGCTTCAGCTTGCCACACCAGTGGAGGTGGTGCACTTGCATGTAATCTCCACCTAACCCCCCCACCCCCTCCCCCTCTCGGCCGCTACCGTTGAGCGAAGTGGAAGTTGCAGAAGACTTTCCTTACAAATTTTTATTTGATCAAGTAAATTTACAATGATAAAAGGAGACGGTGGTTTCTTACGCAAGTTCAAGTGAAACCTCATGTACTTGTAAATTACGGTGATATTCACTGAGTGATGCGACAAATTTTACTGTAGTTACACTGATTTCCACCGTAACTCACAGTGAAAATTCATCGTAACTGTGAGTGCTGTACTGGAACTTTTGGTGAAAATCGCCGTAAGCTTTTAAAAGTGCACATATGATCGATACGACCAGCGGATTGAATACACCCTGTCACGAATCCCATGGACATCATGGTAACAAGCATGGGCTTATGGAGTTCAAATTGAAACTAAACCCTTATGCATCATAATGTGCATGAGAATTGCAGAGTTTTAAGCAGCCGCTTATGAACAACTTGTATGCACAACTATGTCCGCTCTGCACAAATTTGTGCATTGTAATGTACAGTTTTGGAATACATATTTATGTACGCCGTTTTGAGCATAACTACTTGTGTGTTGTACTCACATGAGTGGCCGGTGAGTGCTGATGACGAAGTCGGGCTTGGAATTCTTGTAGACTAGGCGCGAGGACGTCTGCAGCCACTGCCAGTTGCCGTCCTTGCTTTGTACTCGGTAGGCGATCATGCCGGAGGCGCCCGTCTTGAGCACTGCAATGACAAGTCGGAATTATTTAAAATAGAAAACAAAGAAAAGGTGCAAAACATGAGCTGCCGCCACGGAAAAGACAAACTTAATTTGTATCGAACGACCGAACGTATGTAGATAATATTTTCAAAATGTTATATTTTACTTACGCTCTTGGTGTGCGCTGGCCACGTACGCGAGATCATCGTAGTGCACCATGTCGTAGCCACCCATGTTGGCTAGCTCCGAGTCAGAGTAGCCCAACAAAAGCTTACCCCTGAAAACCCAACGAGTATTTTTTTATTGTAGAGTAGAAGAAACAACAAAAATAAAGAAAAGACAGAGGGAGGAGGGGCACATGACCCTCCGGTAGGGACTGTCCTACCTTTGGTCCATAGACACCAGGGTGAGGTCCAACTTGTGCTTGCTCTTGAACATGACCTCTTTCTGCGGCACCTCGAGTAGCGAAGGTGGACCAAACGGCGTGCAGAGAGCGAACAGCGCCAGGGGAGGCTCCTCTGTCTTGCGGTTCTGGCCGTGCAACACCTTGACGCGGCCGCGAATGTCCAGCCTCTGAAACAGGGCAGAGCCGCTGATTAGGGGAGGGGCAGAGAAAGTGGAACAGAAACAGCACTTTTCAAGAGCCATTTGCCTGATTGCCGAATAGAAGCTAGGCGGCGAACAGCAAAAAGTGTACGACTTTAGACTGCGCGACATTGCATAGCACGCCGGGCCGCCTTTCGGGCCGCCGGTCTACAGGCCTACAGCCTACACCCGGCAGCCCGTCAGTCTTCATTCAGCTGCATTGCCAGGCTGGCGCTAGCAAGCCTACATTACCGTCGAAAAAAACGAAAAAACGCAGAGTAAAATTAGTTCATTGGAACTGGAGATGAATGTACCCAATATGTAGCCTCGAACGTATGGAGCTCAACGCATTAAACCTCTCAGGTCACACAATTAATCACAAGAATTTTCTCATCTTCAAGGCCAAATTTGTCATTTTAACGACATTTTAACATATTGGCATCAAAAGTGACCCAAGTGTGTAAATTTGTATCCCTTCATATGCACTCTGACGAAAACAAAATATCTCAGTGCGGTAAATATCTTAATTTACGTTTATAGCCGTGTCTGAAACATCATTTAGGTTTCCGTAAAAAAGGAACGTAGAAGGGAGATAGTGTGTATCGACATGTGGATCTGATCGGATGTCCGGTGTGCTGTCCATGTCCCGATGAGCAGCACGGCACGGAAGCGGGGACTGGCCTCTCATTCCACTAAAAAAATAAAATGTGGGGGACACTACAGCATCGAACCGCGATGTCAACCCCTGATTATAGCGGATGGACCTGCAGGGAGAGAAAGCGATAGGTGAGTGAGTGGAGTGAGTGGAATGAGTGAGTGAATGAGTGAGTAAATGAGTGAGTGAATGAGCGAGCGAATGGGTGAGTGAGTGAGTGAGTGAGGGAGGGAGGGGAGAGAGAGTGAGAGAGAGAGAGAGAGAGAGAGAGAGAGAGAGAGAGAGAGAGTTTGTCTTTATCTCCCAACTAACATTTTTCGAAATAAAACTTTTCGAATGCCTAGTTTAAAACTTGGGTTTGAAGGACACAGACACAGTCTGAACAACATATGAGTGTCCACCTCCCTTTGTTCTCAATAATATCCTATTGGAAGAGGCGAAGAAACACGCCTTAGCTAAAGGGTTCTGCTCTGATTCAATTTTGTTACACAACACGTCCGCGCACACCTGACAGAGAGGCCAGCAGCCAGCACGGCCCGGAGGGTCGCCACGCGGCAAGGATCATCGTTTTTTTTTGTCGTTCACCCTTTGGGCCCCACCGTTCGGCGCAACGCAAATTACTTTCCGCGTCGCCTTCTTATTCTGACAAAAATCTTTTTTATCTCCTCTCTTTTTGTTGAAGGTCTTTGTGTTGGGCCCTTTGCGGATCATCGCAACGGGAATGTGTCGGCAGGATGCCTCAGACGCCCTGGCAAACTGAAAGATGAGCAAAAATTTGAATTTGCAGTTTTATTGAGCGAAACGAAATGTGTTTCTATTTTAGTTTAAAGAGCCTGTCACACAGTAAAAGAAAAGCGTCGTCCGAGAGATAGGTTCCTTTGAGTTGAACATTAATGGATTTGGTATACCATGCACCGTGCACGTGCATATACTTGACATATGCAACCATATTTCAGACGTTTGCTGAGAAGATAGGATCACATATCATTGAAAAAAGTAGAAGTAGCTACGTCACAGCCCCGCACATCTGTTAAAAACCGCATACTCGAATTTAGATGTCCTCTTAACCAAAGAGAGGCGAATGCATAGAGTACGAGATTCGACCTATAATTCCTGCTATTTCTCTCAGGCCCTGCGCGCTTGCAACAGAGGAGAATGACCATCGAGTGACCCTTACGGAGGAGCGGGGGCGTTACGGACGGAGCCCGCTCCGAGGGCGTGGGAACTAGTGGGTCAGGTGCGCGGGGCGAGGTGCGGGGTGGGGCCGGGCGTGGCGGGGCGTAGCGGGCCGCGGGGATTCGGGGGAAGGTGGAAAGGGGGCGCGGGGAGCAGTGCACGGCGGCGGCTCTAATGCCCCATCAGTAAAGACGGTCCAGCAGCAGCGGCCTGTGTTTGTTGTGTTCAGTTACACTACACAGTTTTTATTTTTTTTATTTTTTGCGTTTCAGACGAGCAGGGCAGGGGCATTATACGTGGTGGGCAATTCAGGAAGAAGGCACTGGTAAAACAAGTGTTTAATTTTGCACGTCAATTGACGT
>NW_026267199.1:1381791-1387017 GCF_000697945.3 Frankliniella occidentalis
TGCAATTATTTTTTGCGGTGTGTCATTGGCTGGTTTGTGTAGCCCAGCGGTGCCCAGCGGGGCCACGGAATGCTCTCCTGACGCGAGGCGCCACGCCACGGGGCCCCTCACGGTGCAACTTATGGCTCTGTACCTGCAAATTGTTCGATAAGTAGCGATAATAATTATTGTCAGGATGGATATTATGCTCGGCTCAGCCCCCCCCCGCTGCGTAAGAGGGGAGGGGGGCAAAGGGAGTCAGGCCATTGCTTCTACCTCCACTTCTATCAGGACAGAGTTGCACCGTGTTCCCTCATACTATGTGTCGCAGACGAGCCATGGCCACGTCAACACCTGCTTGTCAGCGCAAAGTCAGATACTTCAGGTTCATGACCATCATTGTTTCTTTATACGATTCCCCAGCACTTGTTTGGATCAGATCCGGACCGCGCGCGGGTGCTCGATTTGCGACGCAGTGCGCGTTTTTTTCCGCACGGTAAAAACAATGTCAATGTCTGTTAAAGAAAAAGGGAAACCTTTGAGGAACTCGCATATTTGAGGAAAACCCTTCAGATGTCAACTCAGATTGTGAGGAATCTTCTCAAAAATAAGGAAATCTGAGAAAATTTTCTCAAACCAAAGTTTTTTCTTTTCCCTTCAAAAATCGGACAATGTATTTACCGTGTGCGACGTCCAGATTTTGCAAAAAGAGCGATGCGAAATCAGAACGATATGCATCGAATCTCAATATTGTCAAGAAATATCGAGGATATCGCAGTATCGAAACGATATCTGGCAAACATCACGATATGTATATCGCCAACAGAGCCATATCGATGGCCAAAGGTAGGCGTTTTGCCCCGTTAGACCGAATGGGTATACTTAGCGCACATGAAGTGGCGCGCGCTGGGTTTGCTATCGAATCTTACCCACGCGGAGAGGAAAGTTCGGACCGTGCGCCCGAAAGTTTGGACAAATTTGAAAGGATGGTACTAACAATCCAAACTCAGTTCTGTTGTCTGGCCGGAACTTTTCTCTCCGTGCATAAACGCCTTCAGGCCCCGTGCGAATAGGCCACCCGACCGCACTCTAGCTATATCCAACGGGGCAAAACGGCCACCCAGTTTATCGGGACCTCGACACGTTGATTTCGACATCGGGAGCATAACGATTCCTCGATATCAGAATATCGCACAGCTCTAGCGTGGCCGGCGCCACGAGATGCTCCCTGCCGGGCCGGGCGGAGGCCGGTAGGCCGAGTCACTTGGCGGCGCCGGATTTACTGCGGCGCGTCCCGTCGATCGGACGGACTTTTCAATGTTGATGTTAATTGTGTATCGTATATTGGTCCCCGGACACGGCAGCGGGGGGCGTTCAGGGGCACTGCAACATATCGCACTCACACACACATACACACACGAGCGTGCACTCACACTCAAACGCACGGTGTTTATTGAGTGGTCCGTACAGACGGACCGCCCCCGCACCAGTACCCTGCCACTGTGTGTGGCACGTACGATAATTGTGGAAATTAGTGGATTATACGGTAACACGTAGTCCAAATAACCCGAATTCCAAAGTACACATGAGAATACTGCTTATTACTAAACAGTCATCAGTATTAACGGTTTTTTTCGTTTTTTGGGTTGTTTTTATAGCAGTACGAAAGTGTCCTACGCAATACCGCGTATCGGGGCTACCACACAGAAGTGTTGAAGGTTTGCCACTCCTACGGGGCGAGAACGAGCGAGGCGCCCTTTCGGATGGAGCGAGTAAGCAGCAAAACTGCAAACTACTGTGTCGTCGCTCTGACACACAGTCTCTTGGCGGTAGGGATTCAGGCACTTATATCTTGCTGTTGGCGATCACACCTATTTCGTCTTTAGTTCCTGATTCCGATAAACTCTGTACTTTCATGTAAATGCCAAAATTTGGGTGCCACAATTTTTCAAAAGAAGGGTGGGGCTCATGATGCAGACTTTTCCTGCGTTTGCTCTGTTATGGGATCTCCCGGAGCCTCCTTTAGATCACACAGACAAAAAAAAAGAGAAAAACGGAACTGAAACAGAACGAAAATCGGTGCCAATTGGACTCTTGCGCTGGTCTGGACTGGACCAAGCAGGGGTGGGGAGGGGAAACAGGATTCGCTCCCCACACAAGCACACTGCCCGATGCCGCGCTTTGCCTCAGTTTTGCTTGAACACGCACATAAACACGTCGTTACACTCTCCTCTTACTCTCCCTCACCTTTTTAGTCTCTTTTTCTCGCTGTCGAACATCAGAAGGTAAATGCACCCACTGCATTTCATGTAGTCGGTAAAGTACGCTGACAATATTTCTCAAACATTTAATGATACATTTTGGTCATGTCCTGGGACGTATTTGAGGGCATCAACGGCACGAAATGCTCGTCTGTACTACATCAACTCTAGCATTACAAGGATCAAGTAAGGTTTTCTAAACTGGCTGGGTGGCCTCTCTCTCACTCTCTCTATCTCACGTCTATCGTTCACCGTAACAGTCCTCGGTCAGGCAAGGCCTAGATAAACATTCCATCGGAACAGCCAAGCAGAAACGTTTCAAAACCACCTTTAAAAAAAAATCGAATCTAAGCCGCTGGCCAATATTTTACATCCCGTTCAACAAAATGTTTAATACTATGAGGGCTGTTAATAGTTCAACAGGTCACCGGTCCTAGACAGACTCCTAGACGAGTGCCAGACTGCGGGTCCCAAACAACAACCCCTCCTCGTGCCGTGCAGAGGTCGGGTCAGGCCTGGCGTGGCGCCGGTTCATTGACAGCGCGAGACACGCGACACGTGACGTCACGACGGCCGTGCGTGGCGTGGCGCAGCGTGGCGCAGCGTAGCGTGCGGGCGTGGCGTCTCGTAGCGTGCAGTGGCGGGGCGGAGGCGGGCGGGACAGCGCGCTCGTGTTGTTGCTGTTACTGTACTACTACCTGTATGCGCGGGTAGAGGTAGGTGAGTGAATGTGTGTGTGTGTGTGTGTGTGTGTGTGTGTGTCACACAAGCAAGCATGATTCCACTAATTGATCATACACTAAAGTGGCGGTATACATCCCTTTGGAAAAAGGGAAATGTAAAATCGTACGTTTTTTTAAAAGTTACAAACAGGTGCTAATTTTTAATTGATACATCGTTGTACCATGCACTTAGCAAACGCTTTGTAATTATCCAAGCGTTTAGGGCCTTATTAGTAGAATTTTCTTCGTGAGTGCGGACCTGATAAATGCTTTGCAGTCTGCAACGTAAATGGAAAAGTAGATGTCTATAGTAAAGTACGTCGAAGCTATGGAGGTGTTTAAAATCTAAGACTTATAACGTTTTATTTAAGTTTACAGGCTGCGTGCGTATGCCACTCACTCTCGTCACAACGACCCTCTACTACCCTCGTACTCGTCTAGTTCATCACTTTTCGTTGATCGTGCAGACGCTGCGTGACGTTGCCGCCGCGCTGCATGTCGTGTTTCGGGGTGCGGCAGGTCAGGGATATACCCCCCGCCCCCCATCCCCCACCGGCATGCCGTGCACGAACCAATCAGAGCATTCTCTCCGTTCCGTTCGAACCTTGGCGCCACACGCATATGCGGCTCAACAAGTCTCGTTCCGATAACGCACCCGATACCATGTTCACATTGAATTTTTCAAACCAAACCGCTACGTCGTGGCGTGGACCGGGTAATTTCCACGAGTAACTATCATTTCAACGTCATTTCGGAACGTCAGGGTTCACGACGTTGAAGGACGACTGAACTCGCAAGTGCAAGTACCACGGCCATCGATCACTCTCACTCCATGTTTCTCTCCCGTTTACACATTCGCTGAAGCCTGTTTCCCTTTCTTTGAAATAACGCCATGGAAGCAGAGAAGTTCTCGTTCGGCCACATGTACAGTACTACAGAGAGACCGAGAGAGGAAGAGAGGGGGAGAGAGAGGGAGAGAAAGGCCGGGGGATTTGGAAAGGGGGGTGGGGGGAGCCGGAGAGACAGAGGGAGGGAGGCAAGCATCATTCATTAATCAACAACCAATCGATCGAGGGTATAAATAAATCGCCACAAGATCTGTCTCCCTCCCTGCGCGCAGCCCTTGAGTCGGCATGAACACGCACGCGTCTGTCACGTGTCCCCCGCGGATGCATTTCGGGTCACGTTACCTGTATAGTGTAAAATTTTAGGCATCACACTTCTAATAGTTGAATCTCACCGAAAATGTCACGGTAAGCTACGGTGAAGTGCATCACCGTAACTTACAGTTGAATTCTCCATAACTTCACTGAGAAAAATATTTCTTTCCGTGGACTAAACCGTTTGTCTAATGCTCCCTACTTGAGTCGCAGCTCAAAATGAGATAGTGCCAGAACTTGAGGTTTAGTGCTCTGCTCTAAAATTTCTTTGCCTGGGATGCTACATTATTTAGTTGTCAGCGTTAGCGTTAGACGTATACAGTGCAACGAAAAGGCTTCGATCTGAACACTGAACGTTTAGTGCTCAGACATTTTTTTTCCCTCAGTGTTACGATGAAAATTCATCGTAAGTTACAGTGCTAATGGACACCCTTTAGCTAACAGTAAAATACGCCGTAATCATGCAATGGTACACAGTTAGGCGAAACTTGGCTCATGTAAAATAAAATTAAAAAGATATGAGGCACTCACCTGATGGAAACCGAGGTAACTTTCAATGCTGTGAGTGGCGAAGAAGACCTCCCCCTCGCACGTTAGTATGAGGAGGAAACCGTTTAACGCCTGCAACAAAACGACACGCCTGTATTAGCATCACTTTAATTCACAATGCATGGAAATATTTTTGTTTTTAAAGGAAGCGAAAACTGCTATAAACATCAGAAGAAAATACACCGGTGGCAAGATAACTAAACATGTTATTCCTTTGCGATAATAAAGTGATAGTCCTGTAAACAATAGCCGATACATTAACGAAAGTGTTGTGATCAGCAGCATCGGCTGCGGCCTGCACAATACTACGCGGGGCGCGGGAAGCATATCCAGCGAAGTCTGTCGATAGGCATCGTCGATTCGTCAAAGCCGCAAAAGTAGGACGTCGGGCGGCTCCTCTAAGTTAGTCACACTCCAGTTTGTTTGTTGTGACAATACCTGCTACTGTTGCTTTTTATGACCGTGAACTAGTTTATCTCTATCGGCATTGTATTGGCATGTAATTCCTGGCCGAATCCAAATCAGTTCCCCCGAAAGTTTTAATAATAATAATAA
>NW_026267199.1:1387247-1390947 GCF_000697945.3 Frankliniella occidentalis
GTCAAAATCCGTCAAAATCGGTCAAAATCCGTCAAAATCGGTCAAAATCGGTCAAAATCGGTAAAATCCGTAGAAATCAGTAAAATTCTGTGAAAATCGGCAAAACCCCCTAAGAATCCGTCAAAATCGGTCAGAACTGGTCAAAATCGGTCAAAACCCTGAAGAATCCGTAAAAATAGGTAAACGTCAGTAAAATTCCGTATATATCTGTAAAAATGCGTAAAATTCGGCAAAAATCAGAAAAATCGAGAAAAGTTGAGAGATGAGAGATGCGCAGAGGTATGCTCTAATAATGCGATTCATTGTTATGTTTTATATACAGTTATATTGCAAGATTTTGCAATAACGAGTTATCGCATCCTGGATGCGATAAATAATGGGAATCGCAAAGTGGGAGTTATTGCAAGATTTTGTATTACTATTATCGCAAATCCACTGTCAGTATAGCACAGCAGCGGCAAAAACCATTTGTAAATATCTGAAATGCTAGAGACAAATCTATAGGGACAATTCATCATATATGTGAGCTCTAGGCACTAGTTTTTCTGTGTTAAAAATATTCCAATAAGATTTTTGTTTACAAGGAGCGCGGGTCAAATGACCAGTGAGGACGCGCGGCGCGCCCCGACGGCCAAAGGAGGTCCTGTAATGGAGGGCTGGCCGGGCAATTACTCAATTATCGAGTTATGACTGACAGCTGCCGGGCCGGGCACAGCGGAGCAGAGCGGAGGGCAGCGGAGGAGTAGGAGCGGAGCAAAGGAGCCGACCCGGTGCGACCTCCGGGTCCGCTGGGTGCGGCGGGGCGGGGCGGACAGCTGATTTCGGCAGACACACTCAGAGTCTCTCGGTCTCTGTCTCTCTGTCTCTTTCTCTCTCTGGGGCGTCACATTGAGGGCGGCACAGTGTGGGTGTAGCTGGCGCCAGAGAGATGAGCGGCGCCTGCCTGCCTGGTCACTATGGGCAAGCCTGCGGATGTGGGGAATCTTATTATTATTATCATTAAATTATTGGCTTTGCCCCTATGGACGAAGGCTTGCTCACAACACCTCTACGCCTTCAAAAACACATATAGTGAGACAAATAACTCCTATCGACGTTCGTAACTGAAGCTGTGATAAAAACAACAACATGTTTCCATGTAATTAAAATATAAATGTGATTCGCAAGATCTATTGCACTTAGTGTGAATATATAATTTTATCACATAATTTGACAGATGTTTATTCCACAAAACTATTATGCTTTATGCTTCCGAGTCAGGGTTTAATACAGGTGTGATGCTTATAGCAAAAAACATGTAATAACTCAGAGTATTGCACAATAAATAAGAGATGTCCAGTCTGATGATTTTTAATGGCGAGTTCATAGAAATAATCGTCACAAAATCGTTTTTTAATCACAGGTAATATGTGCAATTTTAGTCATCATACACTGTGATTTTCGGTGGACCACTTTTGTAAACAAGTAAAAGTTATTTTTAGGATAATAAGAACAACAAAAAAAAGGGGCCAAGGGGCCTCATTAACCTGACTGTGATACACTAGAAAAATAAAGGTGCTACCTTTAAAAAGGACTAAAGGTTCAGGGCGTTAAACAAAAACTCCCACAGAGGTACTAATTTCTAACGTCAGAAGTCTTTATAGAGACACAAAACTGAAAATTTCTTTAGCACCCCTGGAAAGGCAAGACTAAGCACCTTTGATTTCCCAGTATACAAGAATCTGCACAAAATTTGGCCATGAATCGTGTACGTTGTCGTCCGCACGCCCGTTGGTGCCGGTGCGGCGGTGCCGCTGGCGATGATCTATCTGCACCCATATCTCTGCTGGAGCCCCTAGCTAGCGGGAGCGGCCCCACCGGCCGGGCATTAGAGAGTCCAACATCGACCCCGATTGTCATTATTTGTCTCTCCGCCTCGCCTCCGCTTCATCCAGTTGTATCTCCTCTGCGCTGCGTAGAAGTGCCCTCACACCCCCCTCTCCCCTTCCCCCCACAAAAAAAAATCATCTCGGTAGGCGCAACTGCATGCACTTACAAATGAGATCGTAAGCCTGGAGAGGCACGGAGAGGCATCAAAAGACGATGAGGAGGCTTTGTTAAAACATTTCTAGTTAGTTTCCTTTTTCAAATTTGAGTGTGTGCGTTTCTAATTTTAGTTGAGTATCAATCATTATTTCCTAAACCGTACTGTTAAATACTAACCATAATTTTCAAATAGCAGCTAAGAAAAAGCTCTAAGGTCGTAGGAACACTCTGCAGGCTATGGATAGCAACAGACAGTTCTGATGGAATTGTTGACTTTGGTACTAACTAATGAGGAATGTGACATTCCAGATATGACACGACGATACTTACAAGGAAGCCCGAGGTGTTGTCCAGCAGGCACCTGAAGCGCACGGTGAAGGACCGCTCGAGCAGGTGCGAGTTGTCGGGTTGTAGCGCCTCCGTCAGGCTCACCCCGGAGGACTCGGGCGGCAGGAACGAGTTCCACAGCAGTTGTCGCTGCAACTCCTCCCTGTCCTCCGAGTGCACCAGCTCGTACACGCTCTGGTGCACGATGTCCGACTGAAAAAAACAAACAAAACGGATTAGGGTTGAAAATCAGATTAAATGCTCAGAGATGCACCATTAGATAAATGGGGGTTATATAAACTATTGCATTAAATATAGGTGTAATTAACAAGCACATTAAAAATCATGCCAAATTTCCTCAAGTATCAACCTCACTAATTCCTGTTTTCGAGATTGCAATACGACAGTTTGGAGTGCGCGTCGCTTCCTGCCGGCGGAAGTGTGCCCGCCCCCATCTCCTCCCTCCCCCCTCCCCCTCGTCCCTCTCTCACCTTCACTGGGCTCTCATCACCCACACCCATACACGCCTGCCCTTCATTAAAAGATCGTTAAAGCGACGTGTAGCGACACATTGCGGCCCATAAGAGAAGGCATGAGAGAGGGGCGGGAGAGAAAGGAAGTGCGAGGGAGAAAGGTCGCCAGTCGCGGGAGCTGGACTGGGATAAAGACGCCCGCAGAAAAACATTCTCCAAATCAACCATAGGATCGCAAGAGGATGACGTATCACGACGGCGAGCACGCCGACGTCAACACCGAGGCCATCCCGAGGGCGGTTGCGGAGGAGGGATAGGACCACAGCTCTGCTGCACTCGGAGGGACAAGCTGGGCGGGAGGCTGTTCCGGCGCCCCTATAAATTGCATCGCACCTGACTGGAACATCGGTAGCTGGCAGTAGTCGGGGAACGCCCCTAATGGATGCGTCATCTCATACACGGTATCGGCATGCGGGAGAGAGACTCAGAGAGAGAAACTCGGAGAGAGAGCACACCGGCTGCAGCGCACGAGCAAATGCCGTCGGGCCAACGCCGAAAGAAAATACCTCGCACTCACAGTCTGTTTCTTACGGAGGAATGTGCGGCGTGGGCGTTTGATGCTTCACGCGGACGAGCGCGTCGCGCGCAGCAGCCACCGCCGCGGAGACACTAGTGCGACGGCCAATGCGAGCGCGGCTAGCGCGGCCCGCCCCAGCGATGGCCAATCACAGCGGGCCAGGCAGCGCGGCGGGGCATGGCGCGACCCATTCATCAGACCGGTCCATCACCGCGAGATGACTGGGAGGGGAGGGTACGGCGGGGAGGCACCGCCGCCGGGGCACCACAGCATCAAGGGAGATAAATCAATAATTATT
>NW_026267199.1:1396437-1397832 GCF_000697945.3 Frankliniella occidentalis
TAATTTTGCAGGGCAGCAGAATCGAGCTGCTCGCCGTGTTTCGACTCCTTGTTTAACTCTGTTTCTCGCACCGATTTGAATCGCTTGCCGCCGTTCTGGCTTCTGCCTGAGCGGAGAAGAAAAAGAGAGAGAGAGGGAGAGAAAGAGAGTGAGAGAGAGGGGGAGGGTGGAGAGGGAGAGGGGGTTGTCCAACAGATGACTGTCAAGGTTTCGGTTCCTGGAAGCGAAGCGCAGAGCGAGGAGAGGAGTGAGTGTGTCTTGTTGCTCCGCGTGCACCTCTAGCCGTGCTGGCCGTGATGGTGGTGATGGTAGCCCTGCTGCTGGTATAGGCCGCTCGCAGGGCACGCGGTGAGCACCTCACCCCGCTCCGCCACGCCCCGCCTGCCGCGCCACGCAACGCCACGCCCCAGCCGTACAGCAGCAGAGATTGAACACACGAAGAGCTGGCCGGGCAGGGATGAATATTTGATGAGTTCACTGCTCGCGTGGCGCGGCGTGGCACGGCGTGGCTTGGCGCGGGCCGCCTGTCGGCCATAGCATCGGCACGAACGCGAATTAGTGTGTGTTTACGAACAAAGTGCGAATATCAGCCGCGTATAAACGAAAACATTTATAGCAGCGAAATCGACCCTCCTCGGCGGCATGCACAATTCCTTACCAAAAGTACGACGTGCTTCACGTTGAGTCCCCGAGCAAATTTAGAGGGGTGGTGTTTTTCAGCAAATCATGGCCACGATGTGGCCACGTGCCCAGGTAGCAAGGCCTGCATCTTTTGCGCATTTTAAGCGCCACAAATGCAGGTCAATGCGCTAAAAATGCGCATTCTACGCGCGGCTCTGCTACCTGGGTGAAACTTTTAAATGATGTAGGAACGCTATAGGAACCCTCTAGGGGAAGAAAACAGATAAGATCGAAAAGTTGCAGTCAACGCTCAAACTTCCTGTTGAGGCTTCTTGAAATTTGTTTGAGAGACGTATCGGTGGATACAACCACGTCAGTCACAAAACAGCTCCAAACTGCTCCTTCCTCTGTGGGCCCCTTCATGTCGTGTCAGTGCGCCTGACGCCTGTCCAGGTCTGTTTGCGCCCGTCTAGCCCTGGCCCCCTCTAGGGGCCCTCCAGGGTTGCCAGGCCAGTCCCCTAGAGTTTACGTCCCCTTCCCCTCCCTCTTCTACAGTTACTTGATCTTCTTTTACCCACCTTTCTTACTACCCTCGCTCCCTTTTCCAATTAGATAATACCAAAATAAGCGGCCATTAAAAAATAAAAAGTAAATAAACGATTGCAAAAGTGAAGCGCGTAGGTGAGGTAATGTTATTAGACTAGTGCGGCTTGGTCCGCACCCAGCGCCGCCCACCCCAGGCCACCCCAGGCCACCCCCGGCCACCCAGCCGCT
>NW_026267199.1:1403642-1411037 GCF_000697945.3 Frankliniella occidentalis
TTTTTTTTTTTTTTTTTTTTTTTAAGATTTTACAATTTTGCTATACTCAACGATACGTGAAATGCATGTCCAAGGCAAGCGAACCGGAATAAGTGCGTGAATGTCACACACTTGTAAGTGAGTGGACGCCACTCGTAAACGGGGAGCGAGGGTACAATTGTGTGAGTTTTCAAAGGAAATTCACACCTCAACTCATTAAGTGTACGAATTCACATTCTTGCGTTTTTAAGGCGCCCTCGCGCGCGCGTGTGTGTGTGGAAGTGGGCGCGCGCACGCGCGTTCTGATTGGAGTGTACTTTGCTGCATATAAACAAGACCGCTGCTGAAGGCGCCTCGACGCCTCCACCCCCTCGGCTTTTGTCTCCCCCATGCTACCGCTCGTGCTGTAATAGTATAGCAAACGGGCCACCACCACCACCGCCGCCGCCGCCCCCGCACCACCACCAGGTGCCGGCGTCAGCTGGTACCCCCTCATCTTTCCCCAACCCCGTCCCCCTCCCCCTCACCTCTCCGTTCCCCTTCACCGCATCAGGCACCCCGTGGCGGGGCGTGGCGGGGCGTGGAGGGGCGTGGCGGGGCGTGGCGGGGCGTGGCGGCTCCGGGAGCGAGCAGGTCCCCGGGGTGCAGCGGAGGTCGGAGGGGCTGGGGCCGGATGGTCGGGCGGGCAGCAGTCCGAGGGGTCGAAGTTCAGAATTAACACCCTTCAATAATTCACAACGAGAGTGAAAGAGAAAAACAGAGAGGGGAGAAAAAGAGGGCAGAGAAAGAGAGAGAGCGAGCGAAGGGGAGGGGGAGAGAGAGAGAGAGAGAGAGAGAGACAGAGAGAGAGAGACAGACGCGAGAGGGAGGGGGGGGGGGCTGTGTGGCCCACGGACCTCAGTCTCTATCATCGTTGTCCCACGGGCGCAAGGCGCGCGGCCTGGTTGCCTAGATCGGACACACATGGAAGGCGACGGGCAAACCAACTCCGGGTACAGCCGAAGCAAAGAATCAGTCAGGCATGAGTGTTTGTCACACTTTTCTACGGAGAGAAAACGCAACGATTGCGATTGAAAAGGGAGGGTAGAGGGTTAGAGAGGCCGATAGGGAGGGAGGGGGGCGGGGGGTTTGAAGGGCAGGGCAAAGGGCAGGACGAATGGCGGCGGCAAAGGACAGCACGGCCCGGCTGCTGAAGCCCGAGGTAGAGGTAAATGCGTTAATCAAGACATTGAGTAATTTTAGGTTAGGATATGCTCCGCTCGGCTCGGCTACGCTGCTGCTGCCTCGCTGCCGCGGCGCCGCCCGCCTCACCGACTGACTGACTAGCCGTCTGCTGACCGGACTGACACAGATTACACAGTGGCCTGCGGAGCCCGGCGGAGCCTGCGCAACATTCTGTACAATTACTGGGGCTGCGCTGTGCGCGGCGCTGCTGGACTGGTCGGCTGCGGTGGTCCTCCTTTGGGTAGACGAAGGGCCTCCAGGAGGCTGGGAAATAACTCTAATCCAGGCTGGGGGCGACATGAGAATAAGATTGGGCGGGAGAGGGCATTGTAAACCTCAGCAAAATTCATCTACACAAGATGTTATTCCAAAAATAAGAAATCAGCTGCCAGAGCTTACAATAAAGCTATGAGCAGCTTGTACGAATTAATCCAGTCTTTAAGCCCTGAAAGCTTCCATTTTTTGAAGAGCTTATATTCGGTCGAGATCGAAGTGTGAGACTGCTACATTAACTAGCGGGTAGCACAAAGTTCTCTACATAAGGCTTTCCTGTGAAGCACAAGAGTGCTCGAAATTTGACATTGGGCCATAGCAGAGTCTACACACAACAGTGCAGTATTAAAATGAAGTCTAAGTCCATATTGAAGTCAGTTGATTGGAAATGGACAAATTGCATTAATATGAAAATCCAGTCTGGGGTTTGTTTGTTGGGGGCACCTCGGCGACATCTGTGCAGCCACGCGTCATACATCCGGTATCGGGTACTTCCGTCGTCGAGGTTGGGGAGGGAGAGAGGGTTGTGAGCTGCAGGACGCACCTCGCGCCGTCTGGGCTTTCTGAGGGTGACTCGGTGTCTAAATATTGGCGTCGCAAATCAACGCAATGACCACATAAGGTCAGCTGATAGAGCAGCAGCGAGAACAAAGTCAGTGATTCGTCTATTACACCATGTCGTATGACCGACAAATTCACTAGAAAAACAAAGGTGCGTTATTGCACTTTTTTTAGACCTGTTAATGTTGTACTGCATCAAGGAGCAATCCCAAGTAGCAAGTTATTCAGAGCCTTAGTCTTAGTACACATTTGTTTTCCCAATGTTACCATCTAGTAATGTGAACCATGACTGAGACGGATCGGGGTTGAGACATAATTTTGCCACCCAAATATATGGAAAGGAAGAAGATGATCATGTTGACTCAGAGCCACTCGATCTATCAACGCACATTCTAGGA
Source organism: Frankliniella occidentalis (assembly GCF_000697945.3). Classification (NCBI taxonomy): domain Eukaryota; kingdom Metazoa; phylum Arthropoda; class Insecta; order Thysanoptera; family Thripidae; genus Frankliniella; species Frankliniella occidentalis. Next base: position 1,406,078 of record NW_026267199.1, read on the forward strand.
AACAGCTAAACCAGAAATCAGTTTGTTTTTGTCAGTTTCAGAAAAATATCGAAAGTCGAAAGACATCTTGGCAAAAACATCTTTAGGCCACCAAGCGAAGTTCCACGTGTCTAAGGTCGGCCGTAGAAGAGGATTGGATTATCATGAAAAAGGTTATAAACTTTGTCGGAATGACCTCACCCACCTCCGTTACTTCAGTACGGCGTGAGGGGCGAGGGGCGGGGGCAGAAGCAGGGGAGGGAGGGGGCGATGCAGCCCGGTGGGTGCAGCAGTGCGCCGGCTGGCCAACGCATTATAAAGGCATTAGGAGTTCTGTCATCCACACTGAGGTGAGGCGCGACGGCGGATCTGCGGCCACTGAGAGAAACCACACACACACACACACACACACACACACCACCACCACCACCACCCACACACACACACACACACACACACACACACACAGAGCGGGGCGGGTGACTTTTATTTTTGACGTGCGCGGTCAGGTGAAGCATCAATTGCAAAAAACACAGGGTCAACAATCAACGACACAATGGTCCTGTACCGGATCCACAGGGCTGCGAACGACCACGGACGACCTCCGTTAGGTAATTTACGCTTACCAATTAAAAACAATCCATGAAGGGTCTCACCTGAAGGAACATATCACCGTCCAGTGGAGTGTGGTCGTATGCTGTTAATTCCCCTCGACTTCTGTAGTGGGGATCTTCTTTGTCTTTGTGCATAGTAACTGAAACAAAAATTAAAAGCCATAATTAGAATAGAAGTGTGACAATCGACACCGTGTTAGCACCCGGGATATCACAACACCCAATAATTGGTAAATTCTTCACATGTATCGCACCTTTATTTTGAATAAAAAAAGTGCTAGTCATGTTTCTCACGCTTATTAATCGGTGTATAACGTGTCTGAAAGGGTGAGTTGGCGTATCTGGCTGTGCACACACTGACTCAAGTATCGGTAGCACCCCTCGATCTGTCACGACCACTGACGCCCTAACTAGCCCCATCACGTCTTCACACAACGCGCACCGGGAGGGGGAAACTTTCAGCGTCACCCCGTGACTCGGCAGAAAGGAGTGCTCGACGCTAATCAGACTGATGCCTCTCTTATCAAGGAAACAGAGAAGCACACAGTTTAACTAACTCGCGCGTTGAGAGAGAGAGCACCCACCTTTCATTGGCATTATTGAGGGCAAATTCTGGTATGCAGGTAGTGAAAAATACGATGCAATGCCTCGCGTAACAGGTTTCGCGATGTCGCGTGAAACACGCTGCCACTTCACTACAATCGACTTTGCGATATTGACAACAGAAAACAAGAGAAAAGTAATGGTTGGGCATTCCAACTATTCATAGCTCCCTGGTTGCTCCCTCGTTACTGTTACTGCAAATAAAATTTCCCATTGCAAAGGAAATTTCAGACTTCAGACCAGTATTAATGGCACATTTAGTGTGTAGGCTATCGAAATGTCGCGATCTGTGTAGCTTTCTTCTCAGAAAGTTTTACGTCGCTACATCGCGATTCGTTCTCGAGATGTACTGACAGACGCCAGGGCGTTATCACGAAACCGAAATTGTTTTAGCCGTCAACAAATGATCAGAAGTGTAGAGTAATGACAACTGGCAAGCAAAAGTAAGAGTCTGATTTCGGAAAAAATAATACAAATAAAGTGAAGAGAAAAATGAAAGACGGAACAATATCAAGTAAGGTAAGGAATAGCATGAAATTCCCGGGCTTACACTCACATACAAATCCAACGGAAACACTAAGTGGCAAGTCTGTGTGTGTGTGTGTGTGCGTGGCGAAATGCTCTGAAGGCCAGGCGTACGGTTCGCTCATACGGCCTTGCCCCGCCCCGCCGGCGTGCGCCGCGCACGCGAGGAGACACGCTCGGACACACGCACGGGTTGGGGGAAAGGAGGGGGGAGGGGGGCTGTAACCGAATCAGAAACCTTTCAAACAATCATTTCTTTTGCGGCATATGATAAAGAGAAAATATTTATGGAAACGAACACAGTATTTGTCTGAGTTTGACATTTCATTGCATGGCTCTTAAGGCTGTTTTCACCTCCGTCGAGGGCTACACAACCTGAAAACGCTGTGTTTTGTCCATTCGTTAGTATTTAATGAAATCCGAGCGTTCACTGAAAACTGAATGGCGTCTATGGACGCCAAATTTCGGAGTTTCCTGAAAGAACGCCACACTGCAAAAAATTAGAGTCTAATACGGAACGATCTACGGTGTAACTGTAGATGCTGCTCTTAGTCACTGCACGTAGGGTACAGAGCGCGGAGCAAAGTGTCGCTTTAGCACCAGAAAGCCCAGGTTTTACACGGTACAGTGTACGAATACGGCTCCACTGTAGACAGTTTTGTCCGGTTTTGCCTGTACGGTGGTCCTGCACATTGCTCTCCGTACCAAATTTTAACCATTGCAACTACAGCAATACTCGAATAACAGACGTTGCTGGAAAATAATTAGCGGTCGATGCTGTCATTTTTCCTGTCATAATTTTTTGCAGTGCAAATATTGGCACCGTTGAACGCCAAAATTTGACGTTCTTTCGCATAAGACGTGACGAAATATGGTGTCTTTGAATGCCAAGATATAGCGTTGCATTGATTGAAACTGAAAATAGAACTTTTCCTCTCATACGTTTGCCAGATCTGGTCCATATTTTAAACGTACGCTGCATGCGAACTGGCGTGCCGCAGCTCGTAATTAAAAGCACTCCCTTCCTCCACCTCCTCCCAGACCTGACGCCTGTTGTCAACGAGCCCTCTCCACCTTGAAGAAAAAAGGAAGCAAACTAGCGTAACGCGGCTCCCCTCTAAGAGAACAGAGGAGCAGCGCGGTTAAAGAGAGATGTACCGAAATTAAGGGAGGTGACTTACATTGTCAAATAGCTCCCATTTAGACGTGCACAAATAATTCAAGAGATCAAAAATTGATGGGGCATGTAGAAAAAAATCGACATTGTATTGTTACAAAAATTAGAGGAGTATAAAGGTTGCTGCTGCAGGAGAAAAAAGAATTGAAAAGGCACAGGAGTTGAGTCGTATGTGATGGCGTTCGCGTGCGCGCGAGGCGGAGCAGAAGTACCAGCAAGGGAGTGGATACGATGGGTACGCTCCCAAACATTACGGCCAGGGGGGAGGGGGGAGAGGGGGGGAGAGAGGAAAGAAGAGAGAGAGAGAGAGAGAGAGAGAGAGAGAGAGAGAGAGAGAGAGAGAGAGAGTCATTCTAAGACCGCCAGCGAACGTGCAGTCCCCCCCTCCTCCTCTCTCTTGTCCTCCCTCTCTCTCTCACACACACATGCTGTATAAATCACGACACACTAAATGTATCGTCAGGTTTGTGTAAAGTACTGCCTGCCCTCGAAACAGAGCAGCAAGCGCGGACGCGGCGGGAACCAAGAGTTGTTTTATAATTGATGACATGGTTTCCTGTCCACCGCTCTTCATATTTGTGTGAGGTTGTGTTGTGCAGCGATGGCCCTTTCGGAACATGGAGCAAAAGGTAACGTGCAAAGCACCCCACCCCGACAAAAAAATGCGCAACATTTTCTTAAATGCATAATGGTGTGCTCAATTAATTGTCCTTTTCTTAACTGAGCAACTGCAGTCGGCGTAGAAGATGAAGAACGCGGTGTAAATCACAGTATTACACAAACACCCAACGTCCACGCCGTATTTCAACGAAAACATCACTTGACGAAAAAGTTATAGGGACATAGACTGGTAGAAGAAAGGATTCATTAGAACCCCCGTAGCGCCCCGAAATGAGCTCCTTTAAACAAACATAATACCAATCCAATAGCTTTTTCTTCCTGGTCCTGACTGCTTCGGTCTAAACTCAACAGACGAAAAAAATCACATAATAATTTAAATGCAAAAAAAGTCAAAAAGAAAATCATACTTTAAAGTCAAAATGCCCTGGATGTTAAAGCCACAATGCAGCACAATATCCTAAATAAAGGAGGGTCTTCACAGATTTTTACTTTTGCTCTAATCAATAACCCGGCAATAAGTACACTACAAGTAAAGGAGTGATCTTTTTCGCTCCCAGGAGAGCGATATCAGTGAAGCCAATTTGACGACTCTTGGGAGAGCGATATTAATTACATCGCTCGTTTGCAATAACTTTTCGCGACATTTTTGGTTACGAATAAGACTAATTTTGAGTCATTTTCGCAAACGTCGCTCGTTTAGGGTCGTTTCTGCGACATTTTCTGTTACGGAGAAAGACTCATGTTGAGTCATTTCGCAAAAATCGCTCTAACAGAGCGATGACGCCTATACGTCGCTCTATTCGGGAAAGAAAGGTCACTCTTCGTTTTACAGTGTACACACATGCCGATAAAGGCTGGCGCTGCAGCGTGGCACGGCTGGCAATACTTCAGTCTGCTGCAAATAACCGACAAGTAGTCACCGAACGCTTGACTCCGGACCGGCTCCGCGGAGCTCCGGGGGTGGCGGCGCCCTACCGCGCGAGCGGCCTGACCGCCTGCCCGGAGCCGGCCGCGCCCCGCCACAGCCGACGGCGTTATTGGCGGGATTTGCAAAGTGTTAAAGAGTTTCCCTATGAGTTGAACACTTTGTCAGTGTACACGTGGTCTCAACATTATCATTTTCAACAGTCTCCCAAAGACAAGGACGGGTTTCTTGGTTTGCCCTGCGTTTAAGTCTCCCTCTTGGTGCGGGCGCCCAGACAGGCAGGAGAACTGGCTACGACCCCCCCCCCCCTTTTCCCCCCACACTAGTCGAGTCGGGAAGCGCTCGCAGCGTGTTATGTGTTTAAATCATACTAATAGCCGCAGGTCGGCATAGCCTTACTAGTAGGGACCCGACCAGGAGCACCGGAAACAGCCGGTAGCAGCAGTGGCTACCGCCATCCACCTACGTGATTCTGATCTCCCCCCCCCTCTCTCTCTCTCTCTCTCTCTCTCCCCC
>NW_026267199.1:1411087-1413804 GCF_000697945.3 Frankliniella occidentalis
CCCGGCAGTAGCGCACCCTCTGCCCAGCCCCCGCCCCGCCGCACACCACTCCCTCCCCATTGGTCGATACTCTCGGAGAATAGGAGGACCTCGCGCTCGGATTCCATCTCCATGATTACAACATACTAGCAAGAGAAAAAGAGGGAAGCGTAGAACGGGGAAGATGGAGGGGGAGGTAAAAAGAAGGGGTGGAATAGGGTGGATCAGCGAACGAAAAAAGCGGAGAGGAGAGAATGAAAACTGTTCGTATCCCATTCAAAGCGTCTCTGCTGATGGGAAAAATGCCAGCATTGTCCACGCAAATCGAGTCACGATGACATCAAAACAGCTGTTTTGAGCGCTGAGAGCTCCACGCCCCTACGCGCCACGCCACACGTCGTCACGGCCACACCTAGTGCCTTGGGGTGTGATGATCTCACACCTCCAGAGGATATTGATGCGATGCAGAGCTGATTGTGGAGAATGATTTATGGGGGAAGAGTTGCCCCCTCCCCCTCTGAGGCCTTATCCCTCAGCGACACGTGACCGGACCAATTCCTACTCTCCCCTTTACACTCTTCCTCTCTCGCTCGCCTGATTCGTGCAGGAAAATCTCGTACGGAAATAAAAATCGCTGAATTCACGCTGTTCCTTTACGACTTTGAGGCATTGAAATGTATACTGCAGTATTATAATCACTTAAAATCAACGCAATTTTAAAATTTTTAGTCGTGAGACATTTTGACCGTTTTCGTCACATGCCCCTGCTGAATCATCATTGTTCATCACACATTTGGCTAAATCCCTTCGACAAGCTGTCCAGTTTTTGCGTACGGGCTGTATGTATCTGCAAATTTTGTATATTTTTTTTTACGGAGAGCGTGCGGAGATTCAAACGCGGAACGAGGAGTTAAAGTGAGTAGCAATAAGAACGAGGAAATGCAAAGGTCGATCTGGTGACCTATGCTGGGGACTTGCTGCTGATGACCTAGTGGGGTGACTTGCCAGTGACCTGTCTTGGCGTGCGCCCGTGCCGGTGGGTGAGGTGCGCCCGGTGCGCGCCCTATCCTCACCTCCGATATAATTGAATACCTGGGTTATACGGCCCGTGGGGCTTTCGGCCGCCCCGACCTCTGGTTATGACCATTGGGACCTGCCGTGCAAAAAACGGCCACGCCGCCCACGAGAATCATGAAATGGAATTTAAAGTTTGGAGGAGGAGGGAAAAGGAGGGTTATTTTATTATCATTCTCGACCAAAATCTACAGTATTCACACATGAACGATGCACAATCTTAGTGATTTCTATATAATTACGACGTGGCAGGTTTAAAAAATGGCGTGGCATTAGTGCAAATCACATTCGATGTAAACAAAGTACACTACGTTGTGAGTTTGAGTTTATAGCTCGGCTAAGGTCCAAAAATTTCATAAAAAATAGGAAAAGTTTTAGGTCTATGTAGGAATATGGAAAATGGGTTCCGTTAGGACATTTGTTAACTTGAGAAAATCGAAACTATACCAGCACCAGAAGGGTGTACACAGCGGATATGTCGTTCTCAACTACTACAGCCCTGGCTTTATGTCACTGCTGACCTAATTAACAGTACTTACACTCCTATTCCCACTATAAAAGTGTCGCTGTGTGGTGTACTAATTACAGATGGGATATAAAGCTTTATTTTCTATAGATCAGCAGAAGGTAGGAGTGCGTCTACACCCCTCCCCCTCTTTACTCACAAAAAGGAGCGCACGCGCGCCCTCGTAGAAGCAAAGATATTTCTTTCAGTTCTCTATCTCAAATTGTTTTTGCCATTTTAAAATGCATATATCATACACGTGGGCGAGCCTTGAGTGACAGCTGAGGGGGATGTGATGTGCTGACATACACGACAAGGGGAGAGAGAGAGGGAGAGGGAGAGAGGGAGAGAGAGAGAGAGAGAGAGAGAGAGAGAGAGAGAGAGAGAGAGAAGGAAAGACAAAACAAGCGAATGGATACGCATGACCCACCGTGTCCGTCTCCAGTGGTGCAGAAAAACGTCTTGCTCTGCCTCAGGTTCGACTCCTCCCGCCCTCGGAGAAAAAATCTCTCTCACTACTTTACTCTCGCATTTGGCCCGTGGGAAACGAGGAACTTACATGTATGCGCGAACGAACCGAACCAAGGACGCAGAAGGAGGTCGGTGCGTTCGGTTACTTACGAGCAGTGACAAATACTGATTTTCGTATTCAGTTGACAAAAATATTTTTCGTATTGGAGGGCCAAACAAATTTGGCCCATACATAACGGTATAGTGTGTTTACCGAAGGAGTATGTGAGCCCCTGCCGCCCGCCGCCCCCACCCGCCGTGCTGGAGGGGGAAGGTAGATGTCCTGTCCGATAAGCGAGCCAAACAGCCCGTAATTGGCCTGTCTGACGCTGGTTCGATACACAAAATAATAGTGTTATCTCTCTCGCTCTCTTGCACTCTCTCCCCGTTCTTACGCTCCCATTCTCCCTTCTCCGCTTTTCTCCTTTCTGTGCATTCGCACCACAGTGTTGAAGATCAACTCATCCACCAGAAGACGTCATGGTTAGCCGTAGACACAGAAAAAAGACAATTTTGCATTTTTAAATATTTCTAGCTATTCACCAAAGTCCTGATTGGAATGAATTGAACCACTTCTTTGTCCATTTATAATGTATGATTCAGAAGATGCTGTGCACTGAATGTTACATATATAGAAAATGTATATAAT
>NW_026267199.1:1413855-1414364 GCF_000697945.3 Frankliniella occidentalis
AATAACAATAATAATAAACAATGCACCTGAAGATTACAGAAACGATCTTATGAAATTGGAGCTTCTTTGTACTGGCACTGCATCCAGACCATCCTGACGGCGTCGTGCCGTGCGGTACGTTATCCCACTGTCGCTAACTCGTCCCTAATTTATGACCCGAGCCATTTCAGACATGAAACGCCTCGGAATCGCTACTTATACTTACAGGGAGATACGTGTACTCACAAGGAAAATATGGGGATATCAAAACTTGTTTGGTCTAATGGAGCTAGACAAGTGAGGATAATCCTTGCGCGTCCCTAGGAGGACATCCTAGCCATCTCCAACAATCCTAGGTATCCCTACGTCAGTTCTACCACTAAAATTGACAAAAAATATGATGATGATGGGTCTGGGACCTAGCATGGTATGAAGAACTTGACTCAACTTTTCTCCCAACTTATTTTTAACAAATCCCTAGGGATAGAGTGGGTTATAGATCCTTACGTCATCCTGGGGGAGGGGGGGGG
>NW_026267199.1:1420697-1434169 GCF_000697945.3 Frankliniella occidentalis
GTAATTAACACACGCCCCCCCTCTCCCCTACCGTGTGTGTGTGTGTGCGCGCGCGCGCGCGCGCAAGAGTTCGTTTGTCTGTCTTCGTGTGTCCGTGTGTCTGTCGCGGGCTGACAGACGGCGAGGCGACATGTGACAGTGCGACGCACCTGTGTGTCAAGCGCGGCGGCCACGTCCGTCCGTCTGCCCGCGTCTGATAGCAGCGCGACACATGAGGTCGAATTCGTCATTATCCCCCGGCACTATATTCCCTCCCTTCCCGTCGCCTCAGGCGCTTCCAGCACCTCGGCCAGCCCCCCTTTCCCACTCGGCACCAGCAGCTGCTGCCGTGCTCTACGGTACTGTCGGTACTGTCCGTTTCCCTTCTGCTGCCCAATAGGAAAAAATCTATCTATCTATCTATCTATCCATCTATCTATCTATCTATCTATCTATCTATCTATCTATCTATCTATCTACATTAATAATTCAAAGTTTAATTTCATGGTGTGAAATGTTGGTCGAAGTTAAAGTACTTAGAGTTATGGCACGAGGATCGAAGGCAGCCGAGTTAAATGAAGAAGCGGTTTGCTGACATCATCCATTCGCCTACTCACCACATTCTTTGCGGTGTTTGGTAAATTTTTTTTAATCCAATTAGGTAAAGGGCCGACGCTGCCCCAGACCCCGTGTCCCTACGTGAGCAACAGGAGCGGTGCGTCGCTGCCCAGGGTCGGTGGGTGTCCTGAAATACAGCGCATGCGCGCTACTCCAACCTTATACCTCACAGGCTGACGACTCTTTGGCATAATCAAAGATACTACAAATGTACGTACATGATACGTCGAAAACTTTCAAAATTAATAGGTAAGATTAAAATGAATCAAGCATTTCACGAGTGTCAAAACGCATAAACAGACCCTTTCACCTGGCTGCTATCTTAGTGAGTAAAACATGTGAACGCGAATGAAAAGTACAGCCGTCGTCAATTGAGTACTATACTGGGAACCTGTGTGTTCAACTGCATGGCAACCTGCAGAAGCCTTTTTTTTTCTTACATATATGGTGAATGTAGTTCATTTATCCCAGTCCTAGGCATTTTAAGTCAAAAAGGTGCGCATTTTGTACGAACAATCTGGCGATCTTGGTAACCTGGTGTGCACTTAGACTAGAGACCCCCTCGCGTATCTGGCCCCAGGTGGCAGGTGTTCACTGTTAGGCACAAAGGTCGTCGTGGAGAAAGTAAAGAGGAAGGACGAGTAAGTTATCTCTTTGGGCGTTGTGACAGCGGAGATAGCAGGTAAAGTTTGGGGCCGAGATGGGTGTTGGAGCGGTCAATTATCGACCGGGCCGTACCGGGCCGAGACCCTCACATGTCATGCGGACTGCAGGACGTCCTGGACCACGGGTCCTGCATCCGTGGTGTGGTCTCGGCTCATGACTCTCCGCCGCGTCACACGTATATCCACCCGTGTGTGGGAACGGAACCCGACACCAGCGTGCGGTGGTAGCGGAGCCCCGCGCAGAGCCGGCCCCCGGGTCAATCCGCGTGTACCGGGTTAACATGGTACGATACACACTGCTAGAAAGTAAGGGGCCCATGACCTGAGTTATCGTGCACAGGCGACATGCTTTAGATGGGAGAGTGCAAATATGATGGGCTTCTCAGTAGGTTCAAGAATAACTCCATGAAGTTTTTACAGGGGTGCATTCCTATTACTTGCAGTGGCGCTGAACATGGGCCCGCATGTGGCACGTCTATGCACGACCTCAAACTCTGCAAGACGAGCGAGATATTCTTTCACATTGAGGACAGGTAGGTAAACGACATGCAAATTACCGGGAACACTAGAGCCAAACCATAAAATCTTTGCGAATGTCCTAAGATGTGAAACACACAACGAGGAAATGATCGCTCTCTCTATATATATCTCCTCAGTTCATTAAGGCCCTTGCTGAATGACGCGCACGACGCCCCTTCCAAAGTGGTAGTGTCGCGCCCAGAACGCATCGGGTATGACGGGCGGGGCTGTGTCCGGCTGTGCGGCGCTCTGGCAAGCAATCAAGACGTTAGGTTCAGGCCGGGCTGGTGTGGCGCTGACGGGGGACTATGGGCGCGCCCCGAAAAACTGGCTGCATAATTATCGAGGGGAACGCGTCTGTGGCATCTCAGAAAGTTTGGGGGAAGGGGGTTGCGATCGCAAGTGATACAACCAATAAACAGACAGAGCGTGGACAAGTACGCGCTCACACTCGGAGAAATTGTTAAGGAACAATGACGAAAAATAGTCGGTTTGTTGAATCAAAAACTCATTTTTGGCTGCTGTAGTAACACAACACAAAACATTTTGCCGTTTCAGCAAACCGTCTGCTGTTGTATAAACAAAACGTTTGCTTTGGACAGGAAACCGTTTGTTAAATTTAAGAAGGCCAATGTCTGATTAAGCAAACAGGCAAGTTTGCGTCAATGTATGAGTGTTTCAAGGCCGAATCGAACGGAGTATAAACCGGACCCCCTTGGATTTTTTTATTAGTATCAGTCCACAACCAACCTCTTTTTAAACTTTATTTTTCTGATAAATTTTAAAAGATTTAGAAAAATTGATGATTTTGAAACTTTCCGAACGGCTTTCAAAACTTATTCTCAAGAAACCCTCTCAGGTTTGGCTCTTGGGGACATAATATCAAGAGGCTTACGATGCTCATGACTTTCGTTTTTTTTAAACAAAAATATTAAATATTTAGGTGCAAGTTACGTCCTTCGGTCTCCGTAACTTCTTCATTGAAATTTTAAAATTTTTGCTCTCACCATTTTTTCTACGAACTAAGTAGTTGAAAGGAAAGGTGAAGGAGTAGAAAATAATTCGAGTTACCATCACAAGTCAACACCAGCCCTAAACGAAATCTAACACTTAATACTGTGACAGTCAAAGATTTACAGTGTAGCAAAGGGGGCTTCGGGAGGAAAGCCCCCCTGCTTATGGTGCCGCCTGATTCTGATTAACATGGGACGAGAGCCATGCGTGTGCAAATTGCGCCGTGTAGTATGGTCGCTGTTGTCAGCAAGGAGCCCAGCGACCAGGCGTCCAGCAGCCTGACCGTGGGAGCGGCGAGAGAAATATAGGAATTTACATCAAATTTAGATAAAAATTGATACAATTACTTAGTTAAAGTTTAGTGCCGTATTTCTTTACGTTTGCATCCAACTTCAAGAATTCCATCTAAAAATTTTAATGTTTTCTACAGTAGTTTGGTCAATTTCATTCAGTTGAGTCAAAGCGTCTGAATTCTAAAAGTAAAGGAACAATTTTGTTCTATAAACGGGAACGTTTCGGTGCAAATCCAGACCAGAAAAAAATTTGTTTCCGAAACTGGACAGAGAGGTGTAAAGTTTCACAGAATTTGTCCACTCGAGTTTGCACTGGTAAAAATGCTAGGTAAAGCTTAATTTCAGAGAGAGATCCAAAGAAGTGGATCCCGGTCGTTGCTATCGACAAGGGTTATAATGCAAAAGCTGTATCATTTTATTATCTTATTTGTTTCCGACCAACAGCAGCAGGCGTCAAAGGGGCAGTATGGAAGAGGAGAGGGGCAGGGGGGGAGCAGCACTCTTTATTAGTTTATCCCTGGCGGGCAGCGCTATGAATCACACCGCGGGAGAGCGGGGCGCCAACAACTGAAAAGGGATAGGGGGAGGTGAGGGGGAGGGGCATGCTCCAGAGAGGTTAGGACCTTTGGTGGGCTGTTGATTCCCCTTCGGACTACTGTTTGCTGCTACTTTATGCCACATCGCGTATTGCTGCTCCGTCGTGGTTACAATATTATTACGATACTATGCCCCTTTTACTGCACAGTGTGTTTTAACCCTTCTTTCGTGAAACCTTTCGCACTTCAATAATGGAAACGCAGGTCACAAGTAGGTTAAAGGGGTAGTTTAGCAAATGACAAAATAATAATAATAAAAAAAGACCCAAAGTCACATGGACAAATAACTCGCAAAATACTTTATCAATTGCAATTTTAAAGTAAAATAACAATCTGATTGGCGCGACATCAAGTTCAATCTATAACGCTGGGTGTGATGAATCATTCCAATTACTATGAAAAGGGGGGAAATATGGAAAGCAGAATGAGGTGGGAGGGGGGCTTAGGGAATCGAGAGATAGGGGCAGGAGAAGGAAAACAAGGGAAAGAAAGGGGGGGGGGGGGGGGGGGGGGGTACGCCGTGGCGCGATAGGCGCGCCTTTTCCTCTCTGTTTTTGAAGTGCGCGCGCGCCACGTCATGCATATGCATTAGAAGTAGAGCAGAGAGTATCACCGTAAACTTTTCATTTCTTCAATAAAACTTTTAAAAAGCGCGCGGGAGTAGTAAATAAAGGTGCCCGGCTTAATGCGGTAAAGGGCGTTTTCACAATTTCGTATTTGACAAGCAAGTCAATACCGTACATACGTTAAATAAGTGCATATACGTTTACAGCAATTGTGAAATGTGTGGAATATGAGGAAAAAACAGAGTGATAGACCTATAATAAAGAGCGTTTGTGACAATAAACAAATAAATCAATCGTAATCTCGCTGATTAATCAGCGTCAAAATTTTGACGTGAAGAGCAGAAACACTGGTAAAACAAGTGTGCAGAATTTGCACACCAACAAGTGCAAGTTATTATTTTGCCAATTTCATGGTGTTTAAGTCAAGTTGCACACTTGCGTGGTGTGCGCATTTTATACGTTTTGCTAACGTTTAAATTCTACACACTTGGACATGCACAGTTCTATGCTACCAGTATGGACCATATGGTGTGCAGCTGCTATACTTTTCGGAGCTGTCGAAAGTTTAGACACCAATTGACGTTTAACCTAGCTAGACACCACAATGCGTAGAGAAAATGCACGTGCAAAAACACTTGTTTTATTAGTGAAGGTGCAGCCCTCATGCCGATGTCACGAGTACCAACTACTCCGACGCCTACTACAACCGTACAACCAAGCCACTGACTGAGGCAGAGAATTAAATATCTAAGAGCCTTGCCGAAGCATTTAAACTGATACGAGAAGGATCAACTCCCCCTTCTTCTCAGAGAGCGGGGTACGGATTCTTTCCGATTGTTTAACAATCTCTGCGTGTTAGCTATGGTGGACCCCCCGGCGAGAGCGACACATAAATTGTAGAGCCAACCGAATCGAACGAGGACCGGCTCCAGCGAGTAGGCATCCCGCTCAGCCTGCACAAAGTAAAACGATACGCTCCACGAGCTCAAAAGAGACCGATTTAAGGTTTAAATTTTTTAATTACGACTCAAAATAAATCTCCCTTTTTCTAATTTTGTGTCGAACTGATTTTCTTTATTTTTTCGTAGAGCGACAGCAGACATTTGACGCTGACCACGAGACGTTATATCAAAGAACGAGAACCATCCGATTTACAATATTTACTCTCTGTCTGTAATTACAAACAGTACGCCTGCATGTAAAGCGTGTGATAGGAAAACAAAGCCATCAGCAGCTTCGCAATACGCAGGTGTATTGTGTGTTTTACACATTTTCAACGAAAATGAATGTGAACATGGATAATGAGCCAATAACGGCAAGACGGTGCAGAGGCCCCCGTTTTTCGACGGTTCCGATTCGTTACTCTGAAGCAGGTTTCGTTTCCTGTCGACGTTGCAGCTGCAGTAGCGGTTTCGGCCGGAGTATGGGCGAGTCAGTGGCAGAACAGAGATCTAAGTATGAGAGGAATAAAGAAAGGTCTTATTTATTCTCAAGAAGCAACTGTGCTTTCAATTAAAGAAAAAAACAAAAACACAATACTTTTAACCTGATTAACAAGCAGTGCACCCTCACATATCCAACTAAAGTGGTTTTTCTTGTGCAGTTTACTAAAGCGGCACTACTCAGAAAACTAGACTTGATAACTTTAAGGGAAAGTTCCTTTGTCAGCCCCAAAATACTTGATTTTCCCACATTACAAAATTCAATAGAAAAGGGCATAAAAAATGAATTTATGGGAAAACCTTGAGAATAAACTGATAAATGTTTTACCATAATTTTGTGCGTTTCAATAAAATTAAAATATGTAATTACTTTCTCTTTAATTTTGTGCCTCTATAACGAGTATGCACATTACATAATGTGTAGCTGACGTTCTACACTTACAAGTTGTGCAAATTTTACACGGTTCTAAAACACACACAGGCTGATACAGTTTGAACCAAATAATAAGCAGCTTTGAAATAGTTTGCACAACTATCGATGAATGATCCAGTTACCACAATGAGGCTAAACTTTGCACTTTTACTAGTTTTTGCTGTCCAAATTAAACAACATGAGAACTGTAACTATATGGAACTTTTGCTTAGATCCGTTTTTGTTTCCACTGGGTAGCCATGCTGACAGACAGGCTTTGCGCGCCGTGGAGTTGCCCGTCCTTCCGGACTGCGCGCAGTCGAGCCATCACCCGCAACAGGACCTGTTATAAGCCCACAAACATTTTTATACACACACTGGGGGCTGGGCTGGGTCGGGCTGGGCGGCCGCCGGCGCGCAGCGTGCGCTACACACCTTTAATTAATTGGCACTCCATAAGAGATGAGGAGTGGCAGAAATGGCGGCATCTCTCGTTACCTAAAACTCGCGCTTATTGTAATCATAATTAACGTTTCGTGTCTTAGCGGGGCATTGTTTACTACTGCTAGACGACATCCATAGCCGGGTACTGCACCGACACAGACATTGACCACAATCGCCGCAAGTGGCCCGCGATAAGGGACTAAACGCCCTACACGACGGGGTCTCCATAAGCTCGTGTGAGACGCACACCCTGCAGGCGAGGCTGCTGGGCACTGCCGGGCTCTCTGCCCCCCAAACCAAATGGTCTGCGTGTGCAGCGCCACCGCCACCCTCCTGCTGACGCCTCCCCGCCCCTCCTCTCCCCGCACGGCACCCCGCACGCGACACGGGGGATCAATGGGACTATCAGCTTCCTGGTCCATTACCGTCGGTTTCTCGCCTCATTGGCCCCCCTTCCTCTCTCTCTCTCTCTCTCTCTCTCTCTCTCTCTCTCTCTCTCTCTCCTTCCCTCCTACCCCACCTTCTCCCTTTCCGATCTATCAAGGAGTAACAGACGTGGGAAAGAAAATCGAGAGTCAACATAGGCTGAGACATATAAATCGGATTTTCTAAAACAGACAATTTACAAACAACTATCGTCATTAACTTCCACTGTAAGACTGTGCGGGCGCAAGCGAGGCACAAACGCGTTTAGGTGCACTACTTTATGAAGCACATGAAGCGCAGCCCGACGCCTATAAAGATCCATGAATACTGCAGGCACAGCAACATCGTTGCAAATGCAGGCCAAAGTGGCGTTGAAGCAGCTTTGCGTTTACACTTGTAAACCACATTGAAAAGAATGCCAAAATCGTCTGGTTCTGTGTACCGTGCCCCCCCCCCCCCCTTTCTCTCTCTCTTTCTCTCATGATGTTTCTCTCTGCCACCGTGCTCATCGAGCCATGTGGACGCGCGTCATATGGCCGTACGTGTGTGGGGGGAGAGGTGCTCTCCTAATTAAATACCCTGTGTGCTGCTGCCGTGCGCTGCCAGGGCGAAAGGATGGGGGGGGGGGGGGTAGCAGCACAGTAGAGAGTAGCCGCCGACCTAGCGCAGGGGCCAGTGGTGAAGTTTGGAGACAGTGCGGATACAACGTAAAGTACTCAGATAAAAATTTCAGAAATTCTACCAATCCTACTTTTTAATTACTATCCTTCATTCGGAAATAAATAAATTGTGGCGAACAAGACCCGCACTGCAGTGTTCTACAGTAGTTGCGACGCCACTCGCGGAGAGTGCGCCTTGCTATTTCAACACTCTTGTATTTTTTTCTGATGTTCACGAGTGCATAGCAGTTCTCATCAAGGCCCAGAGCTGCAGCTACGAAGGCAACCGAATATTTACACTATAATTTTTCCCACATTATAGTAAGACTATTTTGCGGCTGAAATGGAGGAGAATGGAGAAGGACTCCTCCTCCCAAACATGAACCCGTTTTGGAGGCCTATTCCTATGCCATTTCCCACGAAACAAAACCAAAATAGGGATTTTAAAAACCTTCGTTGAAAGCTTAGCTATAACGATGAAAACGAATGACACGTCCCCGTAGCACAAAATAGACACTATAGTAAATAAAGGCATAAGAATTGTGGCAGGTAGTGGAAATCTGGACTTCCTAAGCTCGTTTGATACTTCTGCACTATTTGTCGAGAGGAATTCAATTATTGCCTGATTCGACTGTGCGATCATTAAGCTGAGAGGAACGACATTAAGAAATACCGTTCCAGATTCCTTAAATTATTACTCAAAACGCTTTGGTATGCCAACATTTTACCGAATACCAATTATTGCCATTCTTAGACTGACAATGGTTGGCGTCTTGGCTTGCCTCAATCTAGACTTCTTTTTAAAGAAGGCCAACTTCTTGGCCGCTTTGAAATACCAAAGTTTTAGCCAGCTAGGTGAATACGGTGTTAATAGTCATTTCTGTTCCCTGATTCTATTTTCAAACCTTTCTTTTTACCCTAAAGTAAAAGGTTATAATTGTAAAAAATTTCAAAACTAAGTGCAAAGTAGTGCTACAAGCTTAAAGGCTGTCGAGGTAAGAGCTCCACATCGATTTGACCCTACGCAGTCAGCTGTTCAGATCACATGGCTGCGGTGGGCCCAGCGGCGTAAAGACTATCGTATCTCAATCCACGAGCGCTCTGAGATACGATACTGGGGCAATCCTTCCTGTAATGGTGCAATTACCCGCTGTCCAGGTGGAGCGCGCCAGCGCGCCGTGGTAGCCTTCGTGTGCGTTCGGGTGTAGCGCCCGCACCCCACCCCCTACCCCTCCGTCCCCCCTCTCCCTCCTCGGTTGCGCGCCAGTGGCCTGCAGGCTGCTGCAGTTGCACCCCGCGGGCGCTGTCACCATTGCTAACCTCATGAGATCCATCAGCTGACCTGCTACTATCGGCCATAAAAGAGAAAAAAATCTAACGATGTAAACATATCAACATCTATAGACGCTGCACTATAAACAGTTTTAGTGGGGTTGTAACGAAAAAAAAAAGTTTGGAAATAATTTTAGGAAAATATTTTGTGAATGTCAACTGACGAAACTTTTCGTAAAGTCGCAAATGTATTTGGTAACAATCAGGAATTCTCGTCTCTGAATTTTTTTTGAAATGCACAAAATTTTGAAGTCTTTAAAAAGAGCTTTGGATTTCACAAAAATACAATGTTTCGCATTTAGTTAAAAATTGATTTTTTGTAGTAGTAAAATTTCATTAAATCACGATACTTTTCGTTACAGTGCGTGGAATCAATTTTTTTGTTGATAGGAATGAGACCAACCACAAGAAAGGCACCAATGGCACCAAACGTAGGATCACAAACATATGTCATGCCATTCACCCACATCCAATCTGGAATCGTGAAAAAAGGACGGTGAAAAGAAACAGGAATGGTTGGCATGACTCATACAAAATCCTCTCCTCGCCTCTCCCGCTCTCATAACCACTCATTCATCCCTCCATTTCCCCCGGAAGTGCTAAAAGGCGCGGGTGAATTAAAGGAACATCCGCCGTCATACATCCGTTTTCTTACCACACGTAGGGCACACGCGACTAGAGGACTTTTTCGCAAGAAAATCTGCACAAGCATGACGGAGAACATGCAGACTGATAATTCCGACTGCTTTCTCTGCTGTTCGTGCCTTGACACCTACATTTTCCTAATTCGTTTCCGCCCGCTTAAACAACGCCATATCCCGTGTCAGTGCGGGTATGGTCGAGACTGGCAGAGACTTTACGATTACTGTCGCGGATTGTCGCTCCCTCAGCCTCCTCCCACAATTTCCGCCAAATGCCTCTTCCATTAAGAGTACCGCTACTATTCAGAAGGGAAATATTGTAAACTTTGTTAAGAGTTGATTAATTCGTAAGAAGGACTCATACCAATGGATTGTGTGAAAAGTTTGCGTCAATAATAACGAGAAGTTACCTTTTAGTAACTAGTAACTCTTGAGTGCATGCAAAATAGGTACTACTTGGTAATCAAAATAGTTATCGACATAAAGTAAATGATCTGAACAGAAATTTGCTTGAAACTGAGAGATTAGAGAGGAGGGGAGAGCTTGGAAACAAATGAGTCTTTTATTGTTCCGCACCCAGAGCGAGCTCAAACATACACACAGCGGTTCGATTGTGCCGTACCAGACAATGGAGCATCAATGACCTAATTGAGCGGAGAGAAGGGGAGGGAAGGAGGGTGATGGACGCTCGGCTTGACCCGACAATTGCACTCTTAACGTTTTGAAAAAATAACATGCAATCAGAAATAAAGCAAATGCTCAAACGATTAAAAAACTACACAAGAAAACATGTTACAGCAGCTATGCTTTTAAATTTCCAAAATATAACATTTAAATGGTTTTGTTTCACTGACCAGGTGCCTCCAAAAGCCGCATTAAGTTGGAATCAAAAGCTAGCCAGTGACAGGGAAGGGAAGCCACACTGATAAATCAAGTGTTCAACTGCTCAACACTTGTAAGTGTGCAACCGCAAGTTCAATACTTGCAAGTGTTCAATTTAGTTGTAGTACAGTTGCAAGTGTTCAACTCGGTATTTGTGCACTTGTAAGTGTGCAACTCCTCTGTTAAACTCCCACAGTAAGCGCCCGATCTAGATAAGTGTACTACAGGAGATTTGAACACTTACAAGTGCACAAATACCGAGTTGAACACTTGCAAGTGTGCTACTACTGAATTGAACACTTGCAAGTATTGAACTTGCGGTTGCACACTTACAAGTGTTGAGCAGTTGAACACTTGGTTTATCAGTGCACTAGAAACATTCTTTGAAGCCACTGTTGCAAACTAGACCAGATGTAAGTCAGGTGCGGTTGAGGTTGTCGCTTTTTACGAATGTCTGTGCGTTGCTTATTTTCAAGAGTTTGGTATAGGTCAAATTTCCTACCTACCAGGATTCCAGCCCCTGGGAAGTGAACACGATTTCTTCGTGCCCCCTCCTCCCCCCTCCCCCTTAGACCAGAAAGGCCAAGCACCGACATACCCAAAAATGACGATTATATAATGACAAAAAGACACTACATATCGCTTAAATTGAAAAGATCCTACACAAAGTGTTATTTTAAGTTAGTTCTGTGTACCCCCCCCCCCCCCCACCAAAGACCATTAAACTGAAAACGAGCGTACTAAAAATGGCCACCACGATGACCACTGAGTGGACGGCACCGAACCGCTTCTGACTCCTTTTGTATCGAATAAAGCGCATCGTAAAAGTGTCACAACACCGGCTGCTACAACGGCGGGCGAACGCCACCCCCGCCGCTAACTCCACTTCCCCCGTCATGCCTCATGAGGTCCTCCCTCGCCCGCCTCCCCGCCCCTCTGCACTCACACAGAGCACGCGCGTCCGCAACAAACATACAAATGCCGCCAACAAATTTAAGTCTGTCTTCCCTACCTAACGTGGCAGACTTTACTAATCAAAACGGTGGCTGGAACCAGCAACTTCTATTAAGTAAGAAAGTACAATTTTCAAATGTCTACTGTCAATACAAAATCAATCAATTTTACGGATACTAGTAAACAGAGCATTATACAAACAAAACTTAAGCATAGGTTAGATACAGTTGGTTTTAATCACCCTGTACAATACGAGGTGAGTATGTAGGGGGTAACTCTTACTCGGGGGAAGCTTTCTTGGAATGGGAGGGGGTGAGAGAGCCCACCGCCCTGGTAGAGTCGTCGTTCCCAGGACAGTCTGACAGTAGCGAGCCAGCATAACATGTCTGCATAAAATATTCGCTTTGAGCGCCGACTGCTACCGCGTGGAGAATAGAAGGGTGGGGAGACTAGGGGAGGGGGCGGGAGATTCAATGAGGAAAAGTTTAGTATTGTTTGATAAGTCCCTACGGAAGAACCAAATACACATCATTTTTCTATTCCTAAAAGATTTGACAGAAAAATTTGAGGACCTAATGAAGATTTTTGAAGAGATCGAGCACCCAACATCCATACATTCCCCTTAATTCCAAAGTATGTGAGGTCATTATGGAGCAGAGGGTAAAATTACAAAAAGAGCAGCAATATTAAGGGAATTAACAAATAAGTATTGAATTAAAGACTCCAATAAAGCGGCACAGATAGGTAGAGAAATAATTTGCAAGTCAGATATGCTAATGATTTTTATTTCTTTCAGGAGTCAAAGCGTATAATACAGATATCGCTCTGGCAGGAGCGAGAAGGGCCGCGAGCACCAGCTAGGGAGACGGTGTGGCGGCTCCGAGCGAGACAGCGCTGGCCGGTACCACCCCGCGGCGCCACGTCTCGCCACGCCTCGCCACTGCCACCCTATAGCGAGCGAGGGGCGCTCTGCAGTCCTATGACGCATCCCCGAACCGCCATAAAAAGGCGACACCGTCCCGCAGATTACACGGTAAAAACAATGTCTGGATTTTTGTGGATATCTCATCCAAGCAGGAGGAAAATTTACATTTGTTATTTAGATTTCCTCGAAATCTGAGAACTTTACGAATCATGGGAGTTTTCTGTTTTCCCTACATGATTTGACATTGTTTTCACCTCGGTTTTTACCTGGACATGCCACTAGAAAATAAGGTGCTAATAGTCCCATTTTACGGATAGCTGATATCAACTATTCATTTGAATTTTTCGTATGCTAAACTTTAAGTGGCTTATATTTGAAGGTTGGCACCTTTAGAAGGATTAGCGCCTTATAGGAGCAGAAAACCTTCAGAAGGTATGAAGTCAGTCTTTATACCAGTGTTTTCATAAAATTCTTTTTAAAACGATTGATCATTGATTTTATACAATTGATGCACATTGGAAGAGGGTGAAATATAGGAAAGGAGGGGGGGGGGAGGGCTACTCTTTACTTTGCACTTTACTTTGCAACTAAGAGTGTCTGTCAGTTATAGCCTCTCCTGTATCTCCTATTTGGGGGTACGTTAAGACTGTCCACTCAACAGAACAGCACTGCGTATTCTGACTGTCCAACTGTTTTCGGTCCAAATGTCATCGAACCGTTTGAACCTCTCGGACCCATCAACCCTTACCGCCATACCCCAAGCACAACCCCAGCTCACTTCGCCGCGGTTTACTCAGGCACTCCCACCTACCCACCCCAATCCTGCTGCGCCGAGTCAAGCGCTGCAATGGAAACTAATTTCCTGTCGCAATAAATTTAGGAACTTGGAGAAAGAGTTCCATTTGTTTTGGCCTTCTGTCTCCCCCCGTCCCACCTGGCATCAGCTTTCTCTCTCTGGCACACGGTGCAGGGCGCGGTGGTGGGGTTGGAGTTGTGTTGGGGTTGGGGTTGAGTGGCAGAAATGGCGGCATCTCTCGTTACCTAAAACTCGCGCTTATTGTAATCATAATTAACGTTTCGTGTCTTAGCGGGGCATTGTTTACTA
>NW_026267199.1:1434219-1443716 GCF_000697945.3 Frankliniella occidentalis
GGGGGGGCGGCGCCAGCACAGACTACTATACATCATCAGATTGTATTTGCATTGCAGAAGACTCACCGACCACCAAACCACACTAGACCAGCCACAAATAATATCACTTACGCGACAAAATTTCATCAACAAACCCATTGTAAACTCAATTTTTCCATAACTCTTATTTAAATCAGTCTACTCCGCATTCAGTCTCACAGTGGTCATAACACATCTGCTGACCCAAATCTTGGATGTTGCCTCAACTCACATTGAGTGCCTGAGTTTCAGTTCTGCCACTTCATAACTCATTCTTGAACCATAAACACAGAGATTGACTGCAAATGTTGTACAGCAGGTAAAAGTGATATCGTTCTGTATTCACACAAATGTAACCCCAAGTAGTGGTTTAAGTGCGGCCGGTGGAACTCATCTCCGCTAAGGTGTTGCTGCACGGGCCGCGCGTTGAGACGGCAATCGGATTTCCTCCGCGCACCGCCCGCGTCTGTTGGCCGCGGACCCGCTTGGCGGGGCGTGGCGGGGCATGGTGGGGCTTGGCGGGACGTGGTGGGGCGTGTGGCGGGGCGTGGCGGGGCGTGGCGGGGCGTGGCGGGGCGTGGCGGAGGGGGAGGCACTGCGGCTCGTTGCGGCGCGGGGTAAGGGGTGTGCAGAGGGAGAGAGCCGGGTGGGGGTAGTAATGGTAATTACGTAGCGCCCGGTCACGCGATACAGCCAACCCCAAGGCAGGCACCCCTGGCGGCGGGGCTCGGCGGGGCGGCGAAGACAATAAGCAGTGCTGCTGCCTACCGGCCGCCGCCTACATTCACTACCATCACCATCAGTATCATCACTACCACCACACAACCACCAGCAGCATCATAGCCATCAGGAGACGCAACGCAACCATCCGCTGGTCCACTTGCCCTGGCAATCCAAGCACCGTTTTTGTGGACTTAGGGTCTGATTGGAAAGTTTTTAAAATTTGTAACAATAATGTCTGGAAAAATGAAGAAAAACGACAAACATTACAGAAAACAAAACACATTATCCATTTCAGAAAGCAAAAACTTGAAATATCCGACAAAGAATTAAATCTGCTAGTGCACTGTGAAAAATTGTCGTACCGGGTACAGGAAAATTTTCCATGGAGGAAGTCGTACAAGTACAATCTAAAATTGTACAATTTACTAGCCCCATAAATCGACTTGGAATCGAATATCGAGCGACAGTTGGAGGTTGTACATGTACGACTCGTATTGTAAATGGCAAATGACAAAACATATCGTACATGTACAAATATATTTTTCACAGTGTGTGCGCCATTTATTCTACAGCCCCAATTCCTTTCCCCGTTATCATATTCAACGCAGTCCTCAAAACGTTTTTACTACTATGCGGTATCAAGGTCTTCCCTCCTGTTATCCGATTAGAATAAAGGTTGTTGAGACCCCCTTTCTTCATTCTACCACCAAATCCGCCTCGCTGGGGTAAAACAACCCACCCCCACTGTCCCTTTCCTGCTCTCAACTATTTCGTATTCAGTGTCTGGATAAGGAGACGGCAGGCAAACGCATTTTTCAGAGGAAGGATACATCACACTTCAAAGCTTCAGTCATCAAAAATAATACAACAGAAGCAAAGAAAAAAGTAAAGCCGTCTTCATAGCGTGCCTCGCGTGCCGTGCGCAAGGTCGCGGCCCGAGAGATGCACTTATTGATTAGTACACACGCACGCCCACGCGCGCGCACGCACTTGCTCACGCACGCGCACCATCGGCAACAGCGTGCTTTAAAGATATCGGCTACGCCGCGCATACGACAAGCTTATTCAAATAGACTGTTTTATCGCAAATGAAACGCGTCGTTGCATTATTTCTGCACCTCGTTTATTATTGTTTTTCTTCATTTATTTATTCTTGTTTTGCCGCCTCAATAGAACACTACCTCAACCGCGGAATATGGTGAGGTGAATGTCGCGTGACCTTTGTGTGCAAAAAAGTATAATGAAACATTCGTCAACGAAAAAAGCAACGCGACGTGTGCCTGCAGAAGTGGCGTATCTGTGAAGAGGCGCGCAACACTGGCGGATCTGCGCCGGCCCGGCCAACACTGGCGGATCTGGGAAGGGACGGTTATCACAGGCGTATCTGCGTTCGGCTGATCTGCTCAGTCAACTTCGGAGGCCTATTGCTCTTCGTAGGCATGTCGTACAGTATTGACTGATGTCTCATTGCAATGTTTATATCCTCGTGATTGAGTTTTTATATCACTCAATACTGTACGACATACCTACGATGAGCAATAGGCCTCCAAAGTTGACTGTGCAGATCAGCCGAACGCAGATACGCCTGTGATGACCGTCCCTTCCCAGGTCCGCCAGTGTTGGCCGGGCCGGTGCAGATCCGCCAGTGATGCGCACCTCTTCACAGATACGCCACTTCTGCAGGCAGACGTCGAACTTTAAAACGGAAGCCAGCGGATTTTATGGTTTTTAACGTGATTGTTAAGAATGAGTGCAATTTACTTCTCACCGTGATCCTACTTTGCATCGGATAGGAATAAATGACGCTTGCAGTACATGCAGTACAGCAGGGACTAACAAAGTAAGTATGCATTTTCCCAACACTTGCAAGTGTGCAAATGCAAGTTTAATACATTAAAGTGAAAACTTGAAGTTGAATGCTTACAACGACGGAGTTGCATACTTGCACGGAGTCAGGATGGAATTGCAGACTAACGAGTGCTAAGAAGTTGCACACTTATTTTATCAGTGTACTGTCAGTTGCTGGGTTATAAGCCAAATAAGTCCTCAAAGCTTTGACCATTAGTTTCTTCGTAAAATTTTCGATAAAACGCGCCCATGTGGGAGGATTTGGTTGGAGTTAAAATATTCCCAGAAAACTTAGACAAGACCCATTATGTAGTTTTCAGAGATTGCTGTCAAGGATACGGGAGTGAGATTTTTCTAATGTTAGTGAGGAATCTCACTCACATTGGGTGACGACCGTAAATTATGGCACAAAAAGGGTAAGGAAATAATCTCGCACTCTTTAAAGAGCAATACAGGAAGGTCCACAGACCCCTTCCTTTATTTTGCTTATACTGTACCGGATGCAGGCGTGCAGGCTGGTTGCATACTCGCACGGGGCCAAAAGGCACCGCGGTGAGCGACAGTAGGCAAGCCCGCCCGCACGCCTGCATGCAGTACAGTATAAGCAAAATAGAGGAAGGAGTCTGTAGACCACCATGTATCTACTATGGTCACTGATCTCGTTCTGCTGAGAGATCAATATTCGATTCTAGTACATTCAGTAAACTAGAACCTCGGTCCTATGTTCGCCTGAAGCAAGACATTCCCTTTGATCCGGAAGAGTAAACAGTAAAGGCGGATTCGGGGTGATATTGTGAGAAAATTATAGGAGGGTCAGCAGATCCCGGGCGGAGTGGAGGGACGGGCGATTGCTTCGCTAAGTAGAGTTATAAACGGACATTGTGGTCCTCGTTATGGCTCGCCGCGCATTGCTATTGGCCAAAAGGGTGGGGTAGAGTACTAGGGCGGATAGATGACCGACATGAATAGCTAATGGTTTAAAATTGCCGCAAAAATAGGACGTCGTGCGCGTGTGAAACAAAGTCTAAACTAAATCAATCAATCAATCAAGAGGGGTAAACGCAGGGGAAAAAAGGGGGAAGAGGACAGTAGTACAAAATTGTCCCACTTGTGGTCATCTTGGAAAGTCTTAGCCCGTGGTGCCATACGTGCAACCTGTTGCCGTGTCACATATGTCGCGACCCGAAGGCACTTCTGGCCACGAACCTCACTAACTCCAGCTATAGATGTGTGATATCTGACTTCGTGGTATTGCCAGAGGCCGGAGGCTTTTTCTTCTCGCTTTTTTGTGACAGTGTAAGGGAAGTAGCCACCTCTCCCTTCTTCGCACGTCCCTCCAATCTCATATCTTCCAATTTCCTAGCTCCGCGGCCACACCCGCTACTGCTATTAGCTACACTGTAACACACACATATGGAAGAGGAAATAAATTCTTTAGTATTTCAGAGCGCAATGAAATAACTGCGTGTCACGTCAAACACACAGGCAACGACGATTTTAGGTATCTAGGCTTTCGAAAGGTCACCATCACTCATTTTTTATATCAAATGATGTAGTTTACTAGCCACCCGTAGGAGAAAAACTGATATAATTGGGAGTTCACAGCTCGGGCGCTAGGCGGCTCCCTGAACGTTTTTCAGCCCCCTCCCTCCTCACTCTCCCTAAGGCGTGGCGATCCGAAGCCAATCGCTCCAGGAGATCACGTTACGATGGTGATTACTCTCGGAGGAGCAAAACGGGCGTGGCCAATGCACAACGACCGCAGACCCATCTACCCCCTCTTCACAACCTCTATAGCTGAGTGGAGTGTGTATTTTTTTATGTCTCTTAGATTCATAGACTACTGCCCGTTACAGTACAAGATATTCCACCACATACCACTACCACATACCCAGTTAAAATAAGAAATTCGGGCGGACTGTACATTGGTATAAACGTTTGATTTAATGGATTTCATTTAACTGGAACACACAAACCCTTGTGCATCATGTTGTGCATAGTAGATAAGAAAAATGTGGTTGGTCACGTTGAAAGTCAGAACTCTACAAAGAATTCGTTTTAAAAAAAAAAGCAGCCCCGAAGCGTAGTTTTCGTTAAACTCGATGTTCACGTCGCGAGACAAAAAAAAACAAAACATCGAACAACGTCGTTGCTGCGAGGGCGCTAAAAACTGACGTAAGTAGTACAAGTGCACGGTAAGCTGGACCAGAAAGAGCAAAAACTGAGAATGGCGGTGGGAAAGAGAAGTAAAGAAGAACAGAAATAGTATTGAACCGACTGGTCATAGAGTGTAGACGACGACGAAAACTGAGGACACCGCGTAAAAACCAGAAAACCAGAAATCCAAGAGAAGCGTAGATATTGTAGAGGGAGTAGGAGGGTAGAAAAGGGGGGGGGGGGAGGCACGAGGGCGATATGATGGATGTGCGAGAGGAGCGCGGGCAGAGCTGGGCTTCCCTGCCGAAAAATGAGTCTCATTACCCTCGGACATGATAGCTGCTGTAGGACCCCGTGCCCTGCACTGCCCTGAGGGCTCGAGGGCCGCACCAGCCGCGCCCTGCCCGGCTGCATTTTGCCGACACGTCCGCTAGACAGCACAAACAGCTCCCTGTCAAGTGAGTGCAAACGATATCTATCTACAAGTACAAGGATACTAAAGACCGAAGGCATTAAAATAACGTTTTGCGCGTTTATAAACGCTATAGCGAGTACAGTTTTAAGTGCCAGTTTGTTAGTCCATGCTGGAAGACATAGGCGGGCTTCATAGTCTAAGTTTCTAGCATGCCAGGAATCACAAAGGTATTAGTCAAGAAATAATGACATTTTGGCGCATAAAAGGGGCGGAAGAAAAAAATATGTACGGCAACGGGTCATATAACGTTAACGGCGATGCGAGCAGGGTCACTGGGGTTGTTTCGGTGTGCGCCCTGAGAACACGAGCACCTGATGGGGGAGGCGAGGCAGCGAGGGGAGACAATGTCACCAGCGTTGCCTTCGTCGGAAACCTGGTCAAGTATGAGGTGTACCTCTATGCGCCCGAAAAAAATCAAGCGCCACGTCGCGCCTTCTCTAGATTCTGCTTCGTCTCCCCCAAACCGTTCTCCTGGCCCAATGTGGCTGCTCATGTACCCAGTAGCAGTTCAGCAGAATCCGTACAAAGGAAAAGCCGTCCGAACGAGACATGATCTCATTTTTACAGAAGCTGTTTTTGTGCTGCCAAACCGAAACTCGATCCGACCTGTGCTGACCATTCGAGCCCAGCGCGTCATAGCCGCCGCGGGCCGAAAGTTGAGACGCCGCCGGGGGAGATATCTGCCCGTAAATCCTTTTCGGCAAGAGAGGTCTTCATGTACCTTTTTTTTTTGTGGTGTTGGAGGGAACGAGCCTTTTGGTCAAGGAGCTATTTTTGCTTGCATCAATGGCTGCCTTTGATGCACCCCCATGCTCCCTCCCCCTCTTTCCACCTTTTTACGCCCCATACCCAAAAGAAGATAATATTTATATATAGCCACATTAAATTTATTTTTAAAAAATTAAAAATAATTTTCTTGGTTACCAGCTTTTTTCGTCAGTATTTCATTGCCCGGATGTTTTTATCGTTTTTGTGGTAAATGAACTGTTTGTCGAGAATATCCTTGCCTTCCCACCGAACCCATGTTCTCGAGGTTTTAAGCAAAATCCAACGTCATCGAAAGGCCAGGGGCGATGAACCAGGTTGGGCAAGTCACACCTCTAGAGCGAGAGCGTTGATGACAAAGAAAGAACATGATATAGGGAAGGAGGGGAACGGGAGGATGAAGAGAGGGAGGGGAAGTGAGGGAAGGAAGGGGGGGAGGGGGGTACGTGCCGAGTCAGAGAGACGCCGCTCGCCATAACTTTTCCAATTACAAGTTGTGTACGACGACGCCGGGCCCTACTCCCCCGCACTCTGCCACGCCCTTGCCCCGCGCGCCGCACCTTGCCGGCACCTTGCCCACCCTCGAGAAGCAACGTGCTTTACCACCTCTTTTTCGCAACACATACTCATCGTGCGCTAAACGATTACCCCTCGCTCCATGGGGCAGAGAAAACAAATCGCTCACAGAAAGAAAGGTCCCGCATGGAAATAAGTCCCTAAAAATGTGACTGGCTAAAGTGTCCAAAAAGTATACTTTAAGTATACTTTAAGTATACAAAAAGTATGCCAATCTGCTATACTTTAAGTATACTTTATGTATACCCTTTAGAAAAGTATACATACAAGTGTCATTTAGCTATACTTATTTCCATGCGGGGTAAGTGCGACGGGCATCAAACCCTCGTACAGTCCCCAAATCTTTCAGCGTCAAAATGATAATTTCTAAATGTAGCTAGAATATCCGATCACGATCCAAAAACGACCCGGGAGATTTGAACAGTAAATACAAGCGGGTAGAGGGACGGGGCGGGAGAAGGGGATAGAGAGAGAAGAGAAAGTGTATGCAGCATATGAGACGAGGCGAATGGGGGTGGCGGTGTAGAGTATGGTAGTAGCGAGGTCGCACCACAAAAGGGGCGAAAGGAAAAGGAGATAAAGGAAGGGGAGGGGAGGGAGGGGGGCAAGGAAATAACAGATAAGGGAGAAAATATGACATTTATATTACCCGTTTCAGTTACAGTTGGGGGTGTGTGTAAAAATAAAAGAAAAAAAATAGCGCAGTAGTGACGGGTGGCGTGGGCCAGGGCGCTGGGGGCGCTAAAGGACTCTCAGTTGAACGAGGCGTCGTTGCGGTTGTGAGAGAGCGAACGGTCAGGGTGGCTCACAGTGGCGCTGAGATGATGATGGGGTGGGCGACGGCAAGGCGCGGACCAGGGTGGGCATATGCTCCCGCCCCGCAGCGGAAACCGCTCGCCAAATGGCCCCCCAGTGTGTGTATTCACTCGAGGGAGAAATCAACTAACTGTCCGCTCAAAGTCCGGCAGTCCACAACCAACGACTACACTAGTGTGTGTGTGTGTGAGTTGCGGGGAGGGGTAGGGGCGAGGGAGAGATCACTGAGTGACCGGGCGGCCTGCGGGACACTTCACCGCGCATGCCATATGGCACACCGCGCGTCACGGCTCGCTGCGTGTGTGTATGTGAGAGAGGGAGAGAGAGAAAGGGAGAGAGAGAAAGGGAGAGAGAGAGGGAGAGAGAGAGGGAGAGAGAGAGAGAGAGAGAGAGGGAGAGAGAGAGAGAGATGGAGAGAGAGAGAGAGAAGAAGAGGGAGAGAGGGGGGGGGGGACTGTTTGTGGTCTAGTACGTACAGGGTGGCCCATCGGCGCCGTTCTTACATTAGATCAGTTACCTGTAAATATGACAATTTTCATGTACTTTACCTTAAAACTGGCCTGCTCGGCGGGAGGTTCGGGTTTCTTGCTGCTCACCTGTGCGCAAGAGCCTGCTCTGAAGATACGTGGAAATTGTCATATTCGGGTAACTTACCTGAATGAAAGAAAGATTTTACTTGAAAGTCAAGTTAGCGCGTTAACCGTGCACGGAACCGTACAGGCAAACTCTGTGCGGTAGGCAAGTGTTCGTCAGGAAAGTATGTCCGTTTCTCCTAGATTCATTCGGCAGATAACGGGAGCTTATGGCGCCTGTGAGATTTAAGGTAGGCCACCGCGCAGTGTACAAATGCACTGCAAGCAAGGTATTGTCTACCTACCAGGAGCTTTGATAGGTTCATACGGGCGAATGAAGGACGTACTTTCTCGATGATTCCCAAGGCCGCTCCTACCCCTGCATCCGGTACAGTACCAGGTCTGCTTTACTCCTCGTCCTTTCGTAGCTACTGTGCCACATGCAGGCGTGCATGCGGATTGCCTACGAGCTCGGAGCTAAAAGGGGCCGTTGTCCTCCGGCGATAGGAAACTCGCCCGCACGCGAACTTGTGGAAAAGTATAAATACAAAGTGCGTGACGTGAATCAGCCACCTGGTACAAGCCGATGCGCTACCCTGCGTAGCATTGTATCGATGATAAAACGCCACCGGGGCGTAAGATTTTCATACACGTCTTGTTCGGCGATAGGCCTATACTGCGAAAGTGAGTGTGAACTCAATGAACTGATTCAGTGTGAACAATGGAGAACAGAAGCAGAATGATAAAGATTGGTTATGTGGGGAAACTTAAAAAGAAGATATCACTTACAGCAACTTACTAAGAATTGAATTGTTAAGGCAGGTGGGGACGCGTAACGGACGGTTGTGACGGTAGCGGCTGATTAGAGATTCCCAGTGGCACCTTCCAGTCCCCCCCTCCCCCCCCTCTTTCTCTCTTCTCTCATTACTGGTCGACGCGATAAGAGCAAAACGCAGCCAACGCCCTTCTGCCCTGGCCACTATGGAGAGAGCGAGCGACGAAAGAGCGAAAAGGGGAGAAAAGAGGGGGGGGGGCGGAAGACGGGTGCAAATCGATCAAGCGGCTGCAAACAGGTGTCTGGGTGCCATGCTAGGCAGGGCTAAGTCGGTGCGACGGCGGCCAGTACCGCCCCGGACGCGGCATGGGCCAACCGGAATTATTACCTGCTGTGACATATTTTGTTTACAATACAGTATTTCTGACGCTCATTTTTAGCGGCACGGAGTTTAAAACGAAAAGTACGAGCTGTTGTGAAAATACTTGAGAACACCCACACCTACACGAATGTGTGATCACTGGATGTGTTTAAAAGGGTTCTTGAACGAAAAATGTGTTTAACCGCCTGAGTAAAAGGAGAGCTTTACAAAAATAAAAATGAACTCCAAACAATTTTGTTTTGCAAAGTTCATCTTCCTAATAATTCAAAGTTCATGTGGACTTGACCTGATTATTAGTGATTTAGAACTTTCCGGCTTCAACGAAAAATTATTTTGCACAACGAAAGATACCCGCCGTAGCGGTAGAATCCAAGCGCGGATTACCCCCCC
>NW_026267199.1:1443941-1471491 GCF_000697945.3 Frankliniella occidentalis
CCCCCCCTTCGTTTCTAGAGAGGTGCCTGAAGGGTAGGAAATTTGCGCAACAAAAACCCTGTATGTAGGTTTCACAAATAATTTGACTCCCCCCCCCCCATCTCCAAAATAGCTGTACACCGGAACCGGAGTGCCACAAGGGCTAGACGGAAACAGAGGGAGGGAGACAAGGCGAGAGAAGCCCCAACCCCAGCGGATTACATGTGTAATCTCTACATATCCGCTCACAGCAGCAGCAAACATCCCTCCCCTCCCGCACGCGCCATGAGACGTAAGAGGGCGAGGGGAATAACGGGCCGACGAGTGCCATAGCAAGTGCCGTGAAGCCGCATGAGTTTGCAGCCGAGAAAAATATCGTTGCCTATATATGACATTTTTGACAATGTCTATCGACTCGGGTGTATCAGAGACTATACATCATCGAAGCGTGTTTGCCAACTACTTCCAGAAGGCGTCATGGCCTTGCAGCCTGTAAGAGTACTCAACCTAAATCCACAACATTCAGGTCAACAGTGTTTTTTGTAAAGGTATTGATTATTGCCATTTATTGGCGATGATCAATACCTTTTGTGGCGATAAAGCGCCTTTTTGGCAATGGACGGCGCAAGGCAATGTCAATTGTCAATGAGTCGGTCATTGCTATTCCAAAGGCAGTATCCATTGCCAATTTTGGCAATGGTCAGAGAAAAATTTAAAATTTTTGGCGATGAACCTTCAATGCCAATATTTTGGCGATGACCCTTCACTGCCGAAAGTTCGGCAGTGTTCAAACTGCTACTAACGAAGGAGGACTTTGAAAAATTATTTCCGCTCATTGCCAAAATTGGCACTGCAATGCCTTTGAAATGGCAATGACCGACTCACTTTTGTCTTATTGCCATTGGCTTGGCATTGCCAGAAAGGTAGTACTAACTGTCATTGCCTTTGGAGACACAGTCAATGTATTTTCTGATAAATTTGGAGCATTTACGAAAAGATATCGTGAACTTATGATAGTGAATTCACTTGTAAAACAAGTGTGCACAATTTTCACAACAACGTGTGCAAGTTGTGATTTGACTCATTACATGGTGTTTAACTCAAGTTGCGTACTTGCGTGGTCTGCACATTTTAGACGTTTTGTAAACGTTTAAATTCTGCACGTTTCTATTCTATCAATAGGAACCATATACCGTGTGCAGCTGCTTTACTTGTAGGAAATGTCGAAAGTTTGAACACCAATTGACGTATAACATAGTTAGACACCACAATGTGTCTAGTAAATGCACACTTGAACTTAGACTTTAATTGACTTGAAAAATTAAACACTTGTTTTACCAGTGTTGTTAATGCTCGTCGAATAAAAAAAAAGGGGTGTATATTTTTTGTCCCACCTGTCTTTTGTCCCACCTATTTTAAAATACTATATTTTTAAATAGGTGGGACAAAAGACAGGTGGGACAAATAAATCCCACCCAAAAAAAGCCAACTAATATTTTTACAATGGCCTCATACAAACACCTTAGAATGCAGGTATTTGTAATCAAGTGGATTTTCTCAAAACAACTCTACGCACTCAGTTTTAATCAAGTGCAAACACTCTGTTTCAAGAAAGCGCACTTGATTTCAAGTACCTGCTTTTGGGGTGAAGTACAAGTACAAAGTACACACAGGAAGCACCATTCAAGACGGAGATCCAACGGTCCCGATGCGGGAGGCTAGGTTGTTGGGCAAAGTTGGGCAAAGTTCTCCATCTTGCTTTTTCGACTCGAGCAAAACTGAGATGAGTCAAGAAAAAAACAGTTGCTTAGCCCACAGCATTCACACAGTTAAAGTCTTACGAAGCAAAATGCCAAATGCTTCGTACCTACGAAGGATTTTCTCCTTACGAAGCGTCCAAATCCTTCGTATTACAAAGAATTTGGCATTTTTCTTCGTAAGACTTTAACAGTGCAAACTATATGTAAAGGTTTTTTTCTTTGGTACTATTTTTCACGTTTGGTGACCTCTACAGTTACATGGTAGTGAGGGCCGTCAATTCAAAATACAGGAAGCACTACTCATTTTAGAAAAATTAGTGAAACTTACCTTGAAAATAACTTTTGGTCCGGAGGTAAGAGACAGAGAGCCTTAGGATAGAGAGCCTGTCCAGTTTGGAGAGGATGTTCTGTTCGAAAGGAAGGAGGTTGGCTAGCGTATCCAGCTCTGCGTTGAGCCGTTCTCTGTGCCTCTTGCTGGGGTTGCTCTTGGTTACTCCATCCTTTGGTGGGGGTTTCAAACTGCAACGGAGAAAATCAAGATAGTGTTATGAAAATCGACACCAGACTTGCACGAGGCTGCAAATAATCATAGCATCTCCAAGTCCAATCTGTATGTTTTCTTCTGAAACATACGTACCAACGCCACTGCCAATCAAGTTCTCGAATACAATACATTGCATTGCCCAAATATAAATGCCTTTGCAACCACCAGAATATGTTGTGCCCTTTTTCTACTTTCACGTATTTATGTAAATGTTCCTAATTTATGAATTGGTATTCCTGGGTGTTCATCTACACAGAAAGACAAGCACAGGAGCGCATTCACAAATCCCAATACAAACTGCCTCAGGAGATCACTGACCCGAGCATCTCCTCTGTCTATTATACTGTTAAAAATATTGTCAAATTACCACACTCTTCGAAATGACTGGTTTGTTAAAAAACAACATCATTTGTTTTCATTGACACTACGTGGCAAAATTCCTTCTCTTTTGCCCGTAGTGGTCCATAACAATGATTCATGCTTTTAACCATGTTAACACTACAACAAAACCGTTGTAAATTTTGATAGCAAGACGTATCGTTACAAAACGAACAAGTTTGTACAAAATTTCGGTGAAGGCGGAAGTAAATAACCACTGTTTTGAAATGAAAATTCGTTTCAGAAAATCTTGTGAACGTTGTTAGATTACAACATGTGTTCTTTTTTAACAACATTTGTTGCTATCAAACTTTACATCAAATGTGTTGTAAATTTACAACAATTTTTTTAACAATGTAGTCACAAGGCTCAAAATGCATTCGCCGAAAGAAACCCTTCACGTCCCCACTTTTGTATTTTAATAATAATTCCATAGCCAGGGCAGCCAGTTTGATTGTCAAAGGAGATTAAATCCTGCTTGAGCCTAATCCACATCATCCATACAACTTAAAGGAAGCTATTAATCATTCAAAAACAAACTATAATGCGTGCCCTTTTAGCTGGATTATACCAGAGTTATTTTTTTTCCTTTTTAAGGGTACCTTTCAATTCCAATCAAGTTTTGTTAACATTTAATGTATTTTTCTAATGAAAGTGGTATCTGTTGGACTCCTTAAAAAGCAGAGAGGAAAACAACTTTTATACTCTCGTGAGCATGGAATTCTGTGGTAGAACAATTGGAGCCAGGAAAGAAGAGAGACCACATCACAAACACAGTGGTGGAGCCAAGAGGCGTCACTAGCTGCCAGAGCACGTCAGCAGGCGGGATGAGACGAGCTGTTAGCGCCCTTCCAGTCAAACCAAGACTACCAGGCAGGTAACATTCGGATTGTTTAGGCTGGAGAAAATAACGTATATACACACAGAAAAGTTAAGATTGTCACAGTTTACAGCTTCACTACACTTCCTCTGCTCGGTGGATTATTCAACACTAATAGCAAGCAACGAATATGAGAATGTAACAGATATCGATCAAATTTGACTTTTTCGCATCGATTTCTATATTTGCGCATTTAAGACTGAACAATCGAAACTTTACTGAGAATTTTACCATTACAACAAAACACACTCGAGAGACATCTCTATCGGTATATATTTATTGATTTACTATTTCAACTAACGAGACTACTTCACACAAACACAATACCACAGAGTCAATGAAATTAAGGCCAAGGGTCTGTGCTGTATTAGGTCTGTGCTATCCGCTCCGGCGACCTCAGCGCTTCGCGGCGCTACGCGTTGGAGAGTGACTAGTGACACCTGATAGGCGCTGCTGCCTTTAATAACAGCTTTTAATACTTTTAATTACACGGCAGGTACGGAGGTCCCGCCATTACCATGTCCCGCAGGGGTGGTGGCGTTGGAGGGAGTAGTTAGTTGTTGTTTTTGTTTTTATTGCATTTTTTGTTTTTATTACTTTTTGTTCTTTTTCTGCGGAGACCGCCCGTGTTTTACCGATGGCACGTGATCAAAGCAGCCATATTGTGTCAATAGTGATAACGAGATCCTATTCTGAAGTACACAATCGAAGCCATCCGAAGCAATTATTTGTAATTGCGAAGCAATCGTAAGCGTACGAACTACTTTATTTGTCATTCAAGGAAATAGTTTGGAAACTAATTCATTCGTAGGGCCTTTCAGCGCCCGGTCACTGTAAAAAGTTTCGTCGTAAATTTACAATTTTTTTGTAAACTCGAACTATAATTTAAGTTGTAAATTTACGCGAGCACAGTTTTTACTCGCCAATGGATTTGAAGTCGATACGTACTGCATGTATTTTTACGATTCCAAACTGTAATTTTACATCTTGCGTCAAGGAAAATTTTCCAATAAACCTACCTACTATTTTTCACAGTGGTAACTTCGTGTGAGGAATTTTAACGATGGTATGTGAGCACTGGCGCGTTGAGCCAGAATTTGTGTAAGTTTAGACTACATATAAAGTAGCTCTGACTCACTGTGCTCGAACCCTTATGCAGACATGTGTGTTCAATTTCAGTTTTCCTTCTAAAACACACATTGCACACACAAGAACTACGTACGCCCAGAAAAATGAAAAGTTGTATGAACCATATACTGGTTCTTTCAGGGATAACCATAAAATATGGTTGAGACAACGATCTGCCAGTGGTGAAAACCGTATTTTTTGTTGATACACCCGTGCTGTTGTTGCCTGAACCATATTTTATGGTTGTCCCTGCAGTAACCATACGCTGGTAGTTACAACTTTTCATTCTTCTGGGTGTACAATATTTCAGGCGGCTAGTTTGCTTTCTCTATGGGGCGCGTGTGTGGTGCACTCATGAGACGCACGTTTCATTAGCCACTTCAGCAGCATCATATTCTACAGCAGTAGGTATATGTAAGTTGTGGAAGAGCCACGTCGCACGGCCGCAGCAGGGAAAAATAATAAAGCAGCAAAACAAAGCCGCCGTCTAACAGGCTGGCAGGGCAGAATCAGAGCATGTTCTGTTTATCGGAGCAAGGCCTCTCGCGACTGTCTCTCCCCCTCAGCTCGCTCCACGCCTCTCCACTGCAGCTCCTTGCTGCCGTGTTGGCTCCCGAAAGGGATGATTCCTCGTTCCGATCCTGATTGGAAAGCAGTACACTGGCAGTAAAACGCAAACAATGTTTGTAAGCAAATACACGGTGGACCCACCGATATGAAGTTGTAATAGAGCGGCGATGAGGATGCCGAGAGATATTGCCACGACAGCAGCAGCACACTGGAAAAACAAAGATGCTAAGGGGTACCTTTGCAGGGGTGCTTAAAATTATTTGAATGCACTGACTTTGAAAAGGCACGAGAGAGCCCCTAAGGGTGCCAAGAATTATTGCGTTGGGTATTTTAAACGTAACATAAGGTGTTTGACCCTTCAACTCGCTTCGAATTATTTATGTATTTTAACTGTGAGTTGTGCATATTAAAGCGTTGAACATATGCATGCGAAATGCGCTGAACCCTTAATATTGAAGGGTTGAGCACTTTGTTTTTCAGTGCACTCCTGACCTTGCAAAAAAGGACAAAAACTTACCCCTACCTTTAAAAGAGTACTCCTACAAGACTAGGGACACACTAGAAGCGTGGTACGTTTAGAACACTTAGGACAAAAATTGGTTCATAAAAAGTGATATCATACACATGGGCTAGACTGAAATGTGGCGACGAACCACAACACCACGAAGTGCAAGACCCCTTTTTGCTTTTGTGTTTTCAGAGAGTGTTCGCGACTATTACTTCGCAGCTACTGGGCGAGGCCGCTGCGCCGCCGCGATGATACACCTCTCTCCGATATGGACGGAATTTCAGGCAGAGGAGCTTGACGCTACCCGACACACCACGAGGAGTGTGGTAGCGAGGCACGGGTAGCAAGGTGTGGCGCGGCGCGGGGCGGCGCGGGGCGGCGCGGGGCCGACCCATTACCGTGTTAATGTGTTCTCGCTGTCCCGTCCCACGGCCCTGCTGGCCACTGGCGGTAAGGACCTGACGCCGTCTCACTCCCACTCGCTGCATGGCGACTCACTGCGAAAAGGGCTTCGGCGAACGGCAGCATGCCAAACCTGCCCGCCCGTCTCTCTCGTACCCGGTCTCTGACCCGGTCCTGTGCGAGAGGGAGAATGCATGCGACGGCGCGTTTATCCGGCCAGCCAGCAGCGAGAGGGAGGGGGTGTGACGCCCCGGTGTGACCGGGAGCAATCCCGATTGATGGAAATAACAGTCTTCGGGGCTACAGTGCGGGCAGTGTCACGTCTTTCAACAAATTTCCAGAACCATCTGCTGCTTCTGCGGAGCAAAATTATTATGTGGGTGACAGAAGAGTTGGTTTATCGTTCTGTTGCGCCCTACAAAATACGCGACGTATGAAAGCGAGAAACCGAGAACACAGCGTACATGGAAGTAAGCTCCGAAACGAAGTGCACAGTTCTGCACTATCTCCCCCCGCCCCGTCCACCAACCCCAACAATTAGACCCCTGGAACCAATAGACAAACACACACATCTACACAAAACCCAACCAGTACCGGGTAACACTCTGCATGATGCGAACGTAATAAAATAATGAATTTAACAAATCAATTATAAAAATAACGGTCAGAACAATTGAAACCACTAGCACCAACATCATCAACCACACCTGAACAACAATGTTGACGCTGAAGAGCGCGCGGCCGCGGCCACTGACTGGAAAACAGTGAGAGCTGCAACTCGAGAGTAATCAAACCTACCAGAGCAGTGAAAAAGTACATCGTGAAAAACAATTTAAGGGGGGAGGGGGGAATTGAAAAGGAAGCACAGCGAAAATAACAACTATTCTTGAAAATCACTTGTAAGGAAGAAAATCTACCTGAACGTGCGAAAGTAAACAGGACACGCTTACATGATAGCGGATTCAGAAGCGGGAGTGAGTTATAGATAGCGGAGAGCAGGATACGCAGCCGCAGTATCTTCCTCAGACACGTTCCCATGACATTTCCATTAGAGGTCCTTACAACGCGCGGTTAAGTGAAATAACTCTTTCAGAACTGTTGACAGCTGAATTCTTTAAGAATTGGCAGTAAATGAAAAAGAGCCTCCCTTAAAACCCATTAAATTCTGTAAACGGAACCATAACTGCTGCAACAATAACGGTAAGTACAGGGAGTTGTGAAGAGCGGAGTTGGGTCTCTCTCTCTCTCTCTCTCTCTCTCTCTCTCTCCCAACTCTCTTTCTGTCATGCAAATGTTGTGGCCCCTGTTTGAGATGCTGTCATAATTAGCGTCCAACCTGGTGTTTATCGCCCATGAGGGGCGTGGCGGCAGTGAGCAGTTTTGACCTAACCCAGCTAATGTATCGCAAATTGGTATTCAAATCCAGATTTACATCCACTTTATTCGCACTCAGATTCAAAATCCATATACGAAAACATGTAAGTGTGTGCGTGAGTGCGCGCGCGTGCCTGCGTATATGTGTGAGCGCGCGCGTGTAATGATTCTATTAAACACACAATAAGGACAGTAAGGTCTGAGTTTTTAGAAAGATATTTTGGCTACCTGCAAGTTTGACAAAGTTTCCCACCGTGTCGTTCCCTCGGGTTGGCAAAAATCTCATTCAATATACTCGGATCGACTGCTTTTATCGCGAATGTTAAGTTTTCTGACGGCGCCAAGTCAAGTGGTACCCTCAAAACCAGTGGCCGGATACAGCGATGGTCCGCGTGGCCATCGCCCTCTGGGCAACTCGATATGTCCCGCCGTGAAGAATTCTCGAAATCACAACCCGTAAAACTAAACTCGGCGCGGCCTATCTGAAAATCCCTCAGCACGGGCGCGCCGGGTTTCGGACAACCAGATCAAATTTCGCGGGCAATTTCTTGCTGAATCAAGGCCCTTTGCGGCCGCCGTGAAAGCTCATGATTTAATGTGGAAACTAAGTTGACCCCCCCCCCCTCTCTCTCTCTCTCTTGCACACGCACGCACGCACGCGCGCGCACACACAGTCACACACACACACACACACACTGAAAATTCTTGCAAACTGTATTCTTCGCAACGTTGCAATAATTTTCGAGCTTTGACTTGCAGGCTCTCAGAGTCCCGGCAAACAATGTGTTTGCATTGCAAAGAAATTGTTTTCAAGCTTGCGAAGAACTACTTCGTATAACAATACTTCAAAGTTCGAGAGGGAAATCACTCCAGACAAAAGTGTACGAGTTAGTACGTTAGTACACGTTAGTACAGCATATTTTTTGCGTGTTTTTTCATAATTTATGCAACATAATGTTATTACGGCACTATTACGCTTGATTTCTACCATTAGTACGCGTTATTACGCTGTAAGTATGAGTTAGGACGTCTGTAGTACAGGTCTGGGTACGAGTTAGTCCGCAAGTGATTTCCCCCTCGTCAAAGTTCTTTGCAAAGCCGATAAAGAAAATTGTTTGCAATACGAAACTATCCTTTGAAAGCATTTTGCAGTGCATGCGTGCACACATAAACCAACCAACCAACCAACCAACCAACCAACAAAGGAACAAACAAACAAACAAACGCACGTGTACTTTTTACAATAAATAAATACTGAAAAATTTGTAAGTTCTATTTGATGAGAAAAAAGGTACACCAAATAAATCACCTGTTATGAATTTAATGAGTCGTTGAACCCTATGACAGACCTGGAAAATCTAGTTTTAAAGTTCCTCAGTACCTGCGCTCAGCCAGTCGTTGCAATGGCGCGGTGTCGGGGTCTGTCCGGGTGTTGCCACGTACATGACCATACACAACGGGGAGGCAGTGAAGCGCATGGATGAGCTACTACATGCGGCGCGCCGACCGAAGGCTCTCCCCAAAGGACAGCCGGAGGACACTCGGCCGGCTACTGGAGACCCGGGTGGCTACCGGTCCCGCCGCGCCGCGTGTCACATCAGATCAGGGCGACACACCCAAGCACGGGCGCCGCCGGACACACCGCACTCAGCGTGCAATCCATGTTCAATCGATCAAGCAAGCACCAAACACACTTCATTGATAAATTTTTATAAATTATATTTTATCGGTATAGAATGTAAATGGTTGACATTTTACCAGTTGCTAGGCACAACTATGAAAAATGTCCTCGTAGATTTAGAATATAATCTAATTGACTTTTTACAAAACACACGGTAAAAACGACGTCTGATGTTTTGAGGGAAAAGGCAAGACTGGAAGAACTCTCATATCTGAGGACATCTCCCTTTCAGTTCGTCAAAGTTTCCCCCTTTTCCTCAGAAAATTTGGCATTCTATTTGAGGTTTATGTTTTACAACAGCCTATTCTTGTTCGCCAAGAAATACCACGTCGATATGAGGAAGTTGTAATTTTACAATTTTAAATTATCAATTTACGACACTGCTAATGTGGAATTTTCCCGTGAAACCTTCAAATTTTTTTTTACTGTGGAGTAGTTTGCACTGCTGTGTATTCCTAAAAGATCACGGTACCCATTACTTTTTCTCTACTGTCGATATTACCCAACTAATAATTAAAATAAATCACCGCTGCTGAAAGCGCCAAGAGTGAGATCGGACAATGTTGAAGCGTCACTGGGAGATCGGACGACGTTCATAGGACCCATCGACACATAAGTTTCGAGTGTACATCGTGATGCATACTTGATTTAGTAACAGTTCTTAAACTGAAACAAATCTAAAAATTGGGCAAGGCATTATCGATAAAAAAAGTATCTCAATAGGAGCCGTATCTGGTGGATTTTCAAATGTGTGAAAAGGGAGGATGTGTGGGAGGGGGCGTGGCGAGGGGCAAGACGTGTCGAGCCGAGGCGTAGCGGCTGCATCTGTGCTCAATGAAGTTTATAGGCGTCGTTACATGGGTTCGAGGTGTAAGGATACGAAGAAAAACAATGACCTGCAAGACCAGGGGATAGGAGAGAGAGTGAGAGCGATTGAGGAAAGGGACAGGCAGAGAGAAGGAGAAGAGGGTGAGAAAAGGGGGGGGGGCGGTGCAAATGAGATTCGTACAAAAAGTGTTAGCCGTGAGGCTGTGTGCTTTAATTAACTCTCGTGTTCCTGCTGCTGCAGGTCAGGGGTCGGTATCCTTCATCTTGATCTCCTGTGAGGAGCGGCGGAGCACGCGGCGGGCGCGGAGAGCGCGGCAGGTGCCGAGAGGAGATAGCCTAGGTGTCCGCGCACCGCGGGCGGGGGCGGCACACGTGACATTGCAAGCTCGATGTCGCTAAAATTCCTGACAATTTCGTAGAATAACGATAATTGTATTGTTGAGTTTGGTAGCGATAGGGGAGCCTTTCTCCGAGCCATTTGCGTTACTCCTACACTCTAAATGTAAAAGGAGAATTTTGTCCGTAGATTTGGAACCGATTCGTGCACATCCAGAAAGGATGCAATTTTGTTACTTAAATTGGACAAAATTGTGTAAAGTCGCACACAATTCCTCCAGTCCCTTTACATTTAGAGTGTAAACTACCCAAATTTGTACGCCGTTATTTCTGTACTGTATATCTAGGGTACCCTAGACATATGTCCAGCAGCTGTGTGACTTGAAAATCACAGCTGCTGAACACCTTTGTGTTGATATAAGAGCTACACAGTTTACCACGCGACTGAGAGCGAGGTGTCCACCAGCAAGCAGAGGTCTGCATCGGTCCGTCCGAGAGCAGCAGGTGCGAGTGAGATACCCGAGCCGGTCACAGCTCCACTTCACTCGCGCTGCGCTCCCGGGACTGGTGGGCCTACCGATGCAGACCTCTGCCATCACGACACCGAGAAAATGCCTTGATTGGGCCTTTAGCATTGAGAAGAGCGATTTGCCCTGATATAAAAAAAGTGGTGAACAATGCGAATTTACTACTTGCAAATCCAATTAAATATTTATTAAAGAATTTTAAAATGATTAGGCGAGCAAAAATATCATCAAGCCGATCACACAATCATCAACATATCATGTATTCAGGGTGGTCAAAATTTGTTTGATGGAAGTAAATTTTTCTTGGGTATGTCAACACTGTTTTTTTGTTCGAGTTTCCTGGGTGTGCACTCGCTTGGGCATAGTCAGCGGTTCCCAACCTTTTCTTGCTCGCGACCCCAAAAAGGACCTAATTTTTTTCGCGACCCCATGGAGTGTACATCGCGACCCCACGCGACCCCAGCCCCCCCCCCTTAAAAAAAACAATAATAATTGGTTACCATAATGTTGATTTTGTTCCTTTTTGATAGGTTTCTAATTTGTCGTTAGCTCACACCCACTAAATGGCCAGGGACAATTTTTGTACAGACTAGATGTGTCTTCGTGCACATCTAAATCAAATACAAATGTTTATCTGATGATGGTGTGAGCAAAGACACATCTTACCTAGGTACAAAAATTATCCCTCCCCATTGACA
This sequence comes from Frankliniella occidentalis, assembly GCF_000697945.3. NCBI lineage: Eukaryota > Metazoa > Arthropoda > Insecta > Thysanoptera > Thripidae > Frankliniella > Frankliniella occidentalis. The sequence goes on from NW_026267199.1 coordinate 1,455,535, forward strand.
CTGCAGATGTTCGCATTCCTAAAATTTCTTAGAGAAATACTTATTAAATAATAATAAAGCAAAGTGTAGGATGCTACAAGAGAATGTGTTTCGCTGCATTCTCACTTACACTCCTCTGGGTTTCTCGTCTACCGTGCTCCCCACGTGTTCCTGTGGCTAAAGGGTCAACTAGGTATACCTGGGGTCGCGGCCTGGCTGCTGCTGGACCCCTTCTTGTGGAAACATGGAAAAACCACCGGCTGTGCGCCTACCTCAACTGAAACTGGATCGGAAGCGCCAAACAACCGGTGGTTTTTCCATATTTTCGCACAGGAAGACCCCTTCGGTTAGGTCCAGTGGGAGCCTGGCCGCGACCCCAGGCGACCCCCGGCCCCTCGCCGCGACCCCAAAATTTCTTCTCGCGACCCCAAATGGGGTCGCGACCCCGAGGTTGGGAACCGCCATAGTAACCTCTGAACATACTGTGGTTCTCGCCACAAATGTTTAGGGGCAATTCCAGGAAGGGGTGACCGTACGTCGCGTGATTTGTGAGCGACTGGGAGGTGCTACGGCTTCGTACAAAACATGACCGGACGCGTCTTAAGATGGAAAGTCAGGACATGTATTGAAAAACAACGTAGCGCCTCTCAGTCACTCACAAATCGCGTGACGGACGGAAAGTTTTGACCATACCTCCTGGAATTGCGCTTAGAACTTTTACTTAATTCGCACAGGTTCTAGTGTCATGCAACTTAAATCACACAGTTGAGACAACTCTTATTTACAGTGTATGCAAGAATCGTTTATTTGAGATTATCACCCATAAATTGAAATTCCCTAATGTCCCGGAGACCAAAAATAAAAACCGCTTTCTTTTTAAAGTATTTAAAATTATTGGTTTGATTTAAATTCTTAGGAAGAAAACCCGTTGAATACAAAAGGAAAAAAAGGAGTCTTAGCAGCTCTCCCTTGCTATCAATTGTGTGTGAGAGAGAGAGAGATAGAGATAGAGAGAGAGAGAGAGAGAGAGAGAGAGAGAGAGAGAGAGAGAGAGAGAGAGAGAAAAGGGGGGCAGAAGAGGGTCGCTACGGCGGGCGCCACCTTGATGATGGCAAATGTCTGTTTAATAACTCGTCATTACACGTCAATCAGACCTTCATCCTGCGGCTCCGGAAGGGGCGGACGGGTCGGCAAGGTGGGAGCAAGAGGGCGGGAGGCGCGGGAGTGGGCAGGTTCTGGCTGCGCTGGACCCTGGCCAGGCCGCTGCGCGTACACAATCCTGATCGGGGTCGTTTATCCGCGGTATAGAGCCCCTTGGGTCCTGCTCACATAGGGATAGTATTGTATGACAAAAAGGAGCCCACATAGAAAATAGAACGGAATTATTCCTGACACTTTATTTCCTCTCTTCAGGTGGGCTACCACTTGAAAGGTCATGGGGTTGCACAAGTGACATATCGACACTAGCGTGAATATGTGCTGACCTAAAGGTGAGCGACAAAGGTGTGGTGAATTTTCCTGAAAAATTCACCCTTTTACCCCATTGAAATTACGAAAGGATATTCACACACCTACAAGTGTGCGACATTCACACACTTTCGTTTCCAGTGCAGTTGTGCCATTGAAGATGATGTGCATCGAACTCCACTTCGACCCTTGAAAATTAAAAGGTCACATCTCGGAGAGCCCGGCTATAAGGTCGGGTCGGAACAAAGGGTCGTAAGTGCATTTCTGGGCGATTTTGTGGGATGTATACCATTGAAAAGGACATTTTCTCCTGATTCTAATGATATACATTTCGCAAAATCACCAAAAAATTCCACATAAGACCTTTCGTCATATCCCTAGCGAAATCCGACCTTATAGCCGGGCTCTCCGAGATACGACCTTTTAATTTTCAAGGGTCGACTTGTTTTTCAACTTTTCTAGTGGTGGAGTTTTGGAGAGATGGAGGTGACGAGTAAACAGTGGAAAGGAAATCGACAGGAATAAATTTGAGAGGGTAGAATTAGGGGGGGGGGGGGGTGGTAAATTGAATTTGAATGCATCTGGGATTTGTATGAAAGAGCTACACTCAGAAAAGACTGTTCTTGCAACACCCATTTTTTGTTTTGCTTCTATAGAGTGTAAAATGTATTTGACTGTCTAACATAATTTGTAGTAAAGGACAGGACAACAACGCCGGGAATCGTGTGTACCCCTGCCTGGGAATCATCGGGATGAAAATAAATCGCAATCAACAAAAATCGTCTGGTATAAATTAGTCGAAATAAGTGTTTTCTACCACTAGAAAATCTAAGAAATACAAATAAACGGTCGAGAAGCACTAGGAATCATGGGGGGCGTACACTTCAAAAGGGAGTTAATTGCGTCTCGTTAATGAAGCCCCATTGGCACTTAAATTAAGTGCATGTTCTTGATTCAAGAACAAATTTTATTGGTTTCAGTCGAAAAAGAACAGTGCGCATAAGAGGTCGCTTTTTGGGGTGTATTCAGCCCCGCTATAATACAGCCCCGCTCTAACAGAGCACGTTGTTGAGTTGCTCTTTTTAGTAACAATTTTATATAAATTACAGCTTGAAAAATTGCACAGCAAAAGGCTAGTTAAAGAGCGAGAAAGAGGGGGGGGGGGGCTTCTAAGAGTTTCATTTTCTGGGTGAGAGCTCGGCCAGGCCAGTAAAGCTCAAAGTGTGAGTTCCAGTAAGGGGGCCTCGGCCACACTGCAACTAACTGGCTGCGGCTAGGGCAAAAGATTTAAACCACAAAGCGCTCTAAGGGTAAACAAGACAACCCTCTCTTATTCCACGAAAAAGGCGTAAATGCCCAAGCATCACCGCTGCGCTGCGCCAATAACTCCGTTTGGCCACCGGGGCTGATTGGCCTTAACAGGCAGCGTGCATGCCTGTTGCCCTCCTACACTCGGTTTTCGGGTGGTCGTGTAACCCAGGCCTGCGAAAGACCTATAGGTATTCACAGCAGCTCACGGTGATCCACTGCTACTTGTCTGTCTGCCAAGCCCCTGGAGATCACAAGCCCTATCTGAACGCGCATGAGTACACTGGAAACGCAAGTGTTGAATGTCGCTCACTTGCAGGTGTGTGAATATCCATTCGTACACTTACGGGGGTAAACGAGTGAATTTCTCCTAGTGTAAGTGTACGAATGGATATTCACACACCTGCAAGTGAGTGACTTACACACTTGCGTTTCCAGAGTATGATGGGGGCCTGCGGCCAGTTGAGACTTGATAGGTGGACATTGAGCAACACCGAATCGATGTGGTACCAACCAAGACTGCATGCCCCGAGGGGTAAATGACTCCTGGATCGGTTGTACACATTTTTTGAATTTGAATTAAATTTAAAATGGATCGAATTGGACTGAAACAGTTAGATTCGTTTGAATTATTACGATTTTATTTTACTGAATTAACTTACATTGACTTGAGTTCGCAGAAATTTACTGAAATTGAATGTGAGTTGGCTTGAATTGGACTAAATTTATTGAATAGTTCTTGAATAGGGTATTCCGCTGCAAGCGAACTGGAACCTAAAGAAGAAAAGCATGACAGTCCGATTTGTTTCCTCCTGAACGCTGATTGGTCAACGATGACCTTGGTATGCCAGCCAGCCAATGAGCGTTCAGAGGGAAGCAGATCGAACAGTCATGCTTTTCTTCTTTAGGTTCCGGTTCGCTGGCAGTGGAATACCCTATTATAGTGTGTATTACTTCTGAATTGAGTTGAATTTAATTGAGTTGGTTTGAATCAGTTTGAATTGGGGATAATTAGGGGTGTACACTTAGCAGGGGAGTTTTTACCCCCGGCATACCACCCTTATTTTCCCTTTGGCTTTAAGTAGCTGCAAACAAAGAGCACACTGGTAAAACAAAGGTGTGAATTAACACCTTTCCTGGGGTGTTAAAGTCAAAAGGCTTTAACGTTTTAGTTTTTCCAAATATTTTCACATGAAGCAAACGCATTCAGCTCAAAATTCCGCTTCGATCAAGCCTACATGTGATAGGGTTCAAATCCCAATGAAAGAAATAAAAGAAATTTAGTGGATTCCTGGGGGTCAATTTACTCCTTTCACCGTTCTTCAGACACATTACACATATCACATGGTAGGCTCGTTCGAAGCGGAATTTTGAGCTGAATGCGAAAATATTAGTCCTGCAAACCTTGGTTTGCTTCAGCAGAAATATTTCGATACAACTAAAACGTTAAAGCTTTTAGAATTGTAATGCCTTTAAAAGGTGTGATTTCACATCTTTGTTTTACCAGAGATATTAAAGTTTACGTTTGCAGAAAGAAGTCACAAAATTATGCTTCTTTGACAAATTTCTTAAATGTTCGTGCTTTTGATCGAAAACGGTTCATCGAAGGAAGCAAAGCGTCCGTTTGAGTATCGATAGCGATTTAGAATGTGCGGTTACATAAACGGTGAAAGCAAACCAGCAAACCAGTAATTGTAGATCACCTGATCGGTTTAAGATTAACTTTTTCCCATAAAAATGCACTATTTTAGAGAGAAACTGCTAACACTTACTTGCAAGTAGTCAACTTGCAGTTGCTCGAGTACATGTGCTAATCAGTTGCATACTCAGTTTATGACCATAAGAAGTAAACAGTGTAAACAAAATCTTCACTGACAAATGTATGACAGGGTACGCCACGGCGTGCAACCCTCCCTCTCTCCCCCCGCTTGGTTCACCACCCATAGCTTTGTTTCCGGGGTGAGCGCCGCCAACTGGAGAGAGAAGGACGACCCTTCTCCTATTTCTCTCTCTTTTCTTCCCCAGGGGCGCCCTGCTCGAGCCCCTGCTCCCCCTTTCCCAGCTGCGAGTGCGAGGGAGAGACGCAGTATCGCGTGCAGCGGCGCAGTATTGCCGCGCGGCCCGGTCGGCCCGAGCTGGCAGTCAGCGCTGGAGCGCCGCGCCACCGCCCAGACCGGGTTGGCGGGCAGCACTCCAGAGGGTGAAGGGGTGGTCCCCTTAAGCCCCACAGTCAATACGGCCAGCCGAGCAGCACGACGATTTACTCTTACCACCCCCACCCCCATCCCAAAAAAAAAAAAAAAAACACAAAAAACACAATTTTCTCTTCATTACAATTCCTTCCATTATAAAGTTATGTGACAATTAAATGAGTGCAATGTCTGACGACATATCCAACATTTTGCATTGCCAACCTGCACAACGCATGCCAACTGACAGCGAGGGTCATTCCCGTCCAAACACTCCAGAGCTGTCAGCCCAGATTTGAGGTTTAATACGTACAATAAGTACAGTAATGATATCAAGGCCACTGGCCGCGTGAATCCAAATATATTTCCTGAACCTTTATTATAAGTCATTCATTCTAGGTCATACAGCTGCAATCTTCTGTACACCAGCGACCCATCATAGGTGCATCAGGGCCGCAATGATGGAACTAAAACAGGTACTTTGTGTTCTCATTAGGGAATGTGGAGATAGATGAAGATAGTGCGGAGAGAGTGAGAGGGATGACACAGTCTGTGTGTAAGTAGTTCCACCCACTCAGACTTGCGATTTTTATTCATTCACACCACTACCTCCTCTCTCCCGCCTTCATACATTACCATACGTCCATTCATACGCTAAGCAAACAACAAATTAACGTCTCTCGCACACCGAGAGCTACTCTCTCAGAGGTACATAATAGATCACTTCCCCGAACACATCAGCGGTCAAAACGCAAAAGTAAAGGGGTCGGGCTGAGGTGGCGGGGTAAAGAGGGGGAGGGGGGGGGCGATTTCACGTTTTCACATTGTGCAGATGTAAAGGATGGCTAAATCTTCATAAACTGAGGCAAAAGTTTGATCATAGTTTCAAGAACAAACAGAAGTACGGCAATGACCCACATTCCAATATTGTGACGAAAAATTCAACTATTTGTAAATTGACTCACATTCGTTATTAGAACCGTGACAGGCCTTCACTTCACTCTGGCCTCATAGCCTGTGCATGGTCAAACATGTGACCCTCAGCCAGGCCTTTCTGGGCCAAACCAAGCCATGCCGTTCTCCCCCAAAGTTTCGCCAGGTTCAGCCAAGCTGTCCAGCTGCAAGCTGCAGCAACAACACTCATGGCGGCCTCACACACATGAATTTTGATTGCGTTTTACCCCGGCTCGCGGTAATTGCCCCTCTAATTAGTCTGCCCACGGCGCTGCTCACGGCGCCGCCCGCAGCAAGCCCGCTGTACAATTATTGTTGTTATCAACAGGCGAGGCATAAAGCCCGATCAGCCTACCGTGCCGTACGGTACGCGAATTGTTTGCGCGAAACTGCTGGACGCCTGCACAACGCCCCCTTAACGCGACCGATTTCTGAAGCCATCGATACATGTCACGCATGTTCGGCCAGTAGGACTACTAGGCCTACCACGTCATTACTCCCACACGAATATGGGAAATGTATGCATCACATTCCACGGCTGTGTGATTGTGTCAGGAATTCGCCATTTTCGAGAGAACCGAAAAAAATGCAACTTTAGTTGGCTGACCCTTGCCGGTACAACGTGTTGTTGTGGTCAGGGGCAGCCTGCCGGCAGCCACGTGGTCGTGCCCGGCACGCCACACGATCAGCTGGGCGACGCACGCACGCCGCGCGCCGCGCGCCGCCACGCCCCGCACGACGAGCAGCGGTCGCGTAGAATATATATATATATATACATACATATTCGTGTACCCGGTTCCGTCAAAGAGTGACCCTGGATCATTCACCTGGTGACTGTCAGTCAGGCGTGGGCAGCTTGATCATAGGACAGATCCGAATCACCCTTTTTCGATGATACACCGTTGAGATAGCTCTATCCCGGGTGAAAAAACATCGACAGTAAGTTTGTATACAGAGGTATACAAGCAATTGTATAAAGCTGTATAAAGGTAATTGTATTACATTTGGTAAAACTGTATTACTTTGTCAGTATACCTTTTTATAAAATATTATACAATGTATACTTGAGCGTTTCAATTTACTCACGGGAGAAGCGGCCTGAGTGAATGGCTGCCGTTTCCCGCAAATATGTTTTCCGAATCATTTTTTTGCCCACAGCACGATAGCGGTTGTTTCACTTCCCTATGTGTAGCCGTTTACAAGTTATGCTGCATTTTAGAACTCAACCACATTTTGCCTACATTTAGGGGAGTGCCCAGGAACGTTACTAGTCACTGTATGAGTGTATGTGCCTGTATACATTCTAATGTAGGGCAAGGTGGCATTTATTCACATGTATGTGGCTGTATACATGCGTGAGGTACAACGATGCTCTAATATACGTCGCTTTATATATGGCACGTTTATTTTATATACACTGTATTACATTTTATAAAAACGTATACATGCCCCTGTATATAATTGTATAAAGTTTTACCAAATATTATACACATTTGTAAAACACCCTTTATATAGTTATATTACGGTGTACACAATCATATCCAATTTTATAAAAGTCTATAAATTGTAATAAAATTTCTTAGTGAGTTGTATACAAACCGTTTCACCCGGGATGGACCAAATCCATCACGTTGGGTGCATTGAGGTTTTTACCCTCCAAGCACAAGACGTTTTGTTTAGTGCTCCTAGCTGTGCTCCTAGCTGTGCTCCCAGCACGGAATGATTCTCGCCTCGTAAGTTTACATTGTCTCGAGGAGACTTCATGCTAAGTGCCCGGAAAGAAATATTTTTCTGTGTAGATTTAGGTCACGGCACGGTGAAAAATAGTTGAAGGGTGTAAGGGCAAATATTCCATGAAGCGTATTGTAAAATAACACATCAAAATTGTTAAAGTACAAGCACTATGGATCGACTTATCGTAATACATCGCGAATACATATGGCGATTCAAGAATGGCTTATCGTTAATTTACAATGTATTTTGTAAATAGTAAGTTAGAAATATTTTGTAAACATACCAGGACATTTTTTACAGTGGGAAACTGAAGCACAAGTGCGCACGGGCACCCAACAACAGGGAAGAAGGAGGTAGTGAGAAACGAGGGATTTTGAAGCAGAAAAGAAAAGAAACAGAGAATGAGATGGCGCTTCGCGTGCCGTCCACCATCAGGTAGGTCTGTGTTGTGGGGGCGCCCGGCGGGTCGAGATGTGCAACAAGCCCGGCCCGGCGTGCCCCGGCCGCCCTGGCGTGATGTGCTGCAAAGCGGCGCGATGATCCGCCTTCAAAGGGTAGTGATTGATCACCCCCCGCTCTGCACTTCTCTGCACGCGTGCCACATGAATATCGCGACGGTTTTGGGGGGGGGGGGGCAGTTTAGTTTAAAGACGCATTTGAGACTCGTAGACGTCGAGAGGTTGGGGAAGGCGATAAAGCAACTTTTCTTTCCAACGCTGCCGAAGCCAAGGCTGGCTATCAAGACTTGGTTGATTGTTTTAACCCTTGGTACACGACAAACCGCTGCCTGTTTACAAATGGGGAAAATTTATCGGATGAATTTTCGAATTTGGAATTTGGAATGAAGAGTGCCAAGTGAACTAATTACATCGAAGAGGGGCACACCGTTTAGTTGTCAGTTTTCAGTTTAGCCGGGCTGTCTTAAAATAACACGTAGTTCAAACGCGCGGTTCGAGACACCTTTATCTTGAACTTCCACATGGAGTTACCATCTCTTGGCAATAAATTACGTGAATATCGGACAGCGCGAATGAACTGCTTGTCTCGTGTCCAAGCCCTGATGCCACATCTAATTTCATCGAAACCATCCTACGGGGACGAATCAAGCACTGACCTGAGATTTCAAACTCATACTTTGGTGGCTTTTGCACTGGGACGTTTACCTGAAACAGATAAAAGAGAACACCTATTTAGAGTTAAGTCATGGAGCTCTCTGGTTTCCTGCCGACCATCAGCTGAGAATAAGCATAGCATCACGCGCCCATTTCTGTTAAAGTTGCGCGGTTGACCTCCCCTAACCCCAACCCCAGCATCCCGGCGACCAATGAGCGGCGAGGCGGAGACTCTCGCACCAATAAGCGAACGCGCGGCACCTCCAAAAAATCAGAATAATCCGCAAACTATTCATGAAAATGGCCAGCGACGCGAGAGTGGTACAAGCGCTTTAAAATATAGATCGTGAATCGTTTATAGTCTCGATTTGCCGATAGCTTTATTATCAGCATTTATTTTTTTACGACTGTATTTCGAAATGCGATTTCGGCTGTAAAAGCATGGCGTCACCAGGACAGAGCCTGCAAGCCCGTAAGGACCGCATCGTGCAGGGGACAGCCCATCCCTCGCTTTCCCTGAAGCCATCTCTTTGTTCTTATCGTATAGGAGTTTATTTGGAAAGACCTCCGTTCGGATCGGACCTTTTTCATTTCAGTCCTATAGACCAATTTTAATTTGTTATGAACCGGACCGATTTCTGGACATGTTTTAATGCGGCGGGTCTCCCGCTGCCTTTCAATGGCTGGCGCCCTCCCCCTCTCTCCGCCTGAACGTGAACCGGTCCCCATTGGCGTCTGGCCGCGCGCAACCGCGAATATGAAACACGATTGTGTCGTAAACTTCGACATATTGCAGTTCATTTTTCCCCGTTTTATTTTGTCTTGACAAAAACAGTTTGCTTTTCGTTTTTTTTAAATTGTAGATCTCTAAATCAGGCAATATGCAGCAGTGGCGAGTGTGAGGGAAGGCAGCACGCGCACGGGCCAGGGAGAGAACGTGGAGGGGATATGAGGGGGTGGGGAGGGAAGGAGGGAAGAGAGAGAGAGAGAGAGAGAGAGAGAGAGAGGGCATTCAGCGACAAAGGTGGTCGCCCCCCCGCCACAGCACCCTGCCACAGCAGGGCCCCGCTTGTTATGAAACAACAGACTGCCATATAAACCTCGCGGAATTCAGTTCATAAAAAAGAACAACGGGCGCGAGATTGAAATTGATAACGGTATAGAGGGCCGTTCAGCGTAGGGGAGACAAGGAGGGGGGTTGTCCTTCTCGCTCTGTGCCTGTCGTAGGACGGTACGTACAGCTTTGGCACGGCAGTCATTACAACCCTAAGAAGAATAAAAAAAAAGGTCGTAAAAAATACTTTGATAGTTTTAGTATGGTGGCTTGCGCATATACACTACTCGGCCTATATACGCCATATTGGTGGAAGTAGAAGGGGTAGCAGGCATCATCTCCCTCTCTTGTGTGTCCCATAGATTGTGGGAGATTACATGTGGCCACGACGAGGCCTGCGTGCAACCTGCGTGCCACCGGCTTTTACAACACGCCTGCTGTTCGCTGCTTATCATTCTTTTTTGCAGCTCGAATCGACACACCCGCACACACACATAGGTTTTGGTAGGTTATGTTTACCCTCAGACTGTTAGCTTCTACTGTGGTGTGCCAACAATCACAACCTTTGCTCATCCTAGCAAAGAGACACTCATGTGATCAGTTGCTTCATTCGAAACTAGTACCTACAGGCCAGCATTTTACCTTTTCTCTGATTAAAGTTATGCATGCACCCCAGAAAAAAGTTCCGACCAGAAACGGATCGTGAAAGCAGATGATACCTTGTCAAGAATTATTCTATTCCAGTCTATTATATTTCTGTATTTACACTTGTAGGGAGGGGGGGGGGGCGGTGCGGGGGCTCCAGCGGTGCGAGGGAGGGGGAGGACTAGCGTAGACTAGCGCGGCCGACGGCTCGGGGCTCGGGCTCCGCTCGGCTCGGCTCGGTTCCGCCCGGCTCGGCTAGTGGCTCGGCGCAACAACGCGTAGCGCGAGCGACGCGAGCGACGCGACGGCCTCAGCCAGCCGCCCCACGGCCCCGCCTAGCGCAGCTTGCTATACGTTCTCTTTAATATTTCTTAATCGAGAGTTAAAGCAATGACACCTTACATTACTCATATATAGTTATGTTTAGATATATTTAGGTGTAAGGTTGTAAGGTATCATCTGCTAAAAAATATTTTTAAAAAATATATAATTAAACATTGAGACTATTTATGTTTACAGAGCCTTAAAGGCGCGATTATGATGGTCGCGCACCCGGTATCAGTGCCGCATACGTCGATCCCTTTACGACGCATAGGGGGCGTGGCGAGGCAGAGGGGGCCGCCCCCGGGGCCGCCCCGGCGGCGGAGCGTGCCATAGGGACCTCATACGATCTCTCCCTGATGGGATTGCCATGTACGGGCAGCGGTCATGCTGCGCAGCCGCGCATGCTGAGCACCAAAAAGTGCATCCGATTGAGTCCGGCTCAAGCCGCATGGCCCCGGCTACGATGTAAGTGACAGGGCCCACGTACGCTCCTAGGCCGACCAAGTAACACGGATCACAGAAACATTTTCCCATTACATCTCCGCTTGTTTCCGGAAAAATTCCCAGTTTTCACCAGGCAGGCGTGTGCGCCAAACACAATCTGCCCATTAAATTAAACAAATTTTGCATTTATAATAATAAAATAATCTGCTAGTTTCTATCAAAGCACCCCCGAAAACTCGGATTCTTTAAACTAAGCGCATAGCCTAAAAACATATGACGGGAAAAGCGGCCCCGGATGTGCTTTCCGCAGAATGAATCGTGAACTTCACAGAAAACTGTCGCGCTGTGATAGTAATAAGTCACCGTACTAGAATGCACCTAGTTTAGCAGATTAGCCGCTAGATATGAAATCCACGCTGTTAAGCTCGAAAAACTCGTGCACAAAGTTTTAACCTGACATGATTTAGATCGAATCCACAACTGAAACGTGTTTGTGCGCCTTCTTTCAAAGATGGAGAGCTGGGTTGAAGCGAATTTATGCGTTCGTACCGCGTAATCTCAATGTAAGAAAACCATAACATTTTCTTTCCAGTTTTTCTTAAACATTGAATGTTCCTGTTGAGGTTTGAACCGTGCCCGGACGGGGCGACGGTAGTTTATGCCAGAGAAAGATGAGCCTTTTCACCCCAAAACTTAAGACTTATAGATTCTTTTTTTTTTGGGGGGGGGGGGCGAGTGTAGCGATAACTGATCCGAAAAAGGTTCAGTAACTCTACAGTATCAAACTTGCCATACCAAATACAAGAAGGTATTTTTGATGTTTAATTATTTCTCTTTTTTTTTTAAGAACTACTAACAAATTTGTATTTTATTTTCCTTGTGATGCAGCTATGTTTGAGTTTGACATTGTTATAAATGCGTTACGCACGACGAGTAATGACAGTTGACAATAATGCCATTACTATACACAGTTGTTGGAAAAATGAAGTGGTAGGAGGGAGGAAAAAAGGAAAAAACTGGGACTTGCGCCGGAAGTGACACTAAACAAGCTGCTTCCCGAAACGCAGCGACACGGTATAAAGGCAATCATTATCTCTGTTGAAATGTTCACGAACATCCCCTGGCTTTGATTTTCGTACCGACAATAAATACAGATTTACACGATAATGAGTACAAGCTGTACGCAACAAGAATACAATCGGGCAAAATTAAGAACAATAGGAAATAGGTGGTAGTTTCCTGAGCAAACGATACTTCTCTGATAAGGCTGATAAATTTCTAGGGAAGATGCATCCCCACCGATCTCCACTGACAAGGAATAACTTAGACGATATGAAAGGTGTGGGGAGATCAAGGAAAAAAAAGGGGAAATTACTGCTACTCAGGAGTTTGTCTCCTGCGGTGCCTCATATCAGACGCGAGCCAAGGGCAAAAAATGCATCAGACAGCCCTGCGGTCTCTCAGATTGAGTCGTCAGCGAGAGCTAACGAGCGAGCTTTGTCACGGCCGGTGGGTTTTATGAGATGACAGCATGCAAATTGCAGCGGAGTCTATTCCAGCACCAACACACTAACGCTATGCCCCCTCTTCTCTCTCACTCTCTCTCTCTTACGCACTCACACTCAAACACGGCCGCGCACGAAGAGAGTCTTATCTAAACTCCTAGTGCACTAGCTGCCCATATCAGTTGGTTGGAAACCTTATAGCCGCGCTGCTCCCGAAAAATTAATTGTCCGGCAAAAGGACGATGATACGACTATAGCTCACATCACACATGGGTGCGCACCGGTAGAGTCGGGACGAGTCCCCACGGAGGTGGCGGGCAGCGGCAGGGCAGCGGCGGGAAAAGAGAGCCCCCCCACCCCCACCCCCGGCCACTGGAATTGTCAACACGAAAGGACGGTGTTCACAGAAATGAAATTTAGTATCTCAAATGCCCAGCGTACCCCGAGCTGGGTGAAAAACAAGAAGACGGGTCATGAGGAACGTAGCCCAGACATGTACTCTGTTCCACCATAAGGTTTTTCAAAAATCAACTAAATGGAGAACCAAGGGAAGAACCACAGGTAATGTAAAAACAAGATATGTCCGCTTTCCCACCAATCCGACTTGCCGCATCTATTTCGTTCCTCAAGCACCTACTTGCTCAGTTCGGCAAAAAGTAGGGGGAGTCCTTGGCTTATGTTCTTTTTGTATGTCTTCGTGTACAACGTGGGTTGCGTCTCGGTAAACGATAGGATTAAAAGGGGATTAAAATTTAAACGAAGCGTTCTGAGTGTCACTTACCCCTCCCCTCACGACAGAGTACCTCTTTTCTTTTGAACAATTTTCCCAGGATGATTACATTAGGGTTAGCAGAATTTAGCAACAACCATTTCGTTCTCTAGGAGTGTCCCTTGAGACATTGCAAATTTCAGACCTCTCACTCACAATATTCTTGGACAACGCACGGATGGAGGGGCGGAGGAACGAACACGCTTGTACATAAACCTTTTAAAAATCAGGAGAGTAGTCCGAAACGGGGGTGCACGAGAGGAGAAGGGTAGGATGGGGGAGGGGGGCTGATCAGGTGGAAAAACTCTTTCCCTAGCAGAAACAAATAGCGCAGAGTAAGCCCATACCCGTTTCACGCCCTGTCCAGTTCAGCAGCCCGCCGTTGACTTCCGTCAAGATATTCGACAGATAGCGGCCACCCTAGCCCGCACCACGCCTCCCCCCTCCTCCCCCTTCCCCCTTCCACCCAACCACCGCGACGACGCGGCCTACCCGTTAGCTGAAGCAGCGGCGTATAAAAATTAATAAGGCGCTCATGAATATTTACGTTTAGATTAATAGATGAAAACATTGTTGTTTGGCGGTACAAGAAGAGGGCCTGCCTTGCGCGCTTTCGAACGTCCACTGCGATGAGCTTTATAAGAGCGAAAAAGATGGACAGTGTTGTGTGTGAGGAAGCGAGTGGGGCATGGAAAAGGAAGAGACGAAGGAGTGGAGGAGGAACGGGGAGAGGGGTGAGGAAAAAGAGGGGAGGGGCGGACACGACACATCCCAAACACATCGAGTGCGCCTAATTGCTCAATAATTAAATCCCAATTTCTGTCTTCTCTTCTTCGCCCTTCCACGCCCCCCCCCCCTCCCCGCTCTCTCTCACACACAGGCGCACGCACGCATAAACATACACACACAGGGCGCCCGTTCTACTTATTCCTACTACCATCCAATCCCCACATTGTGAGAGAACTATATAAACATAAGTGATCGTACTGCAATATAATTTCATATTGCTTCCAGATACACACTGAACTGTGCAGCTTGCATGCCCGCATGCACAGATTAGCCAAGTGTGTAACCGGTAAACACATGTAAGTGTGCAGCTCCAGTTTGTTAGCTGCAAGAGTTGAACTCAGTATAGTAGTTGTGTTCTACTCAGTACTGTAATTGGGCAATTCTACATGTGCAACTCCTCTGTTGCGCACTACTTCCTAGGATGCACCATGCACCTCGTGGCGCGTATTGAGAAGTGTTTATCTGCACCTATAAGTACTCAACTTGAAGTTTCACAGTTTGAAAGTGCACAGCTTGGACTCTTGGAGATACGCACATGCCCATACTAATTATGTTTTACCGGTGGCAGGCTTGGCTAATTTGTGTGGTAGCGTTAAACGACATCGTGCACGTTGTGTGGTCGTGCGACACAATTTTGTAAATGGTAAATGTACATGTACCGGGTGTAACTGTGAATGTGCAGCACACTGAAAAAAAAGAATCATTGTTCCAACGACCGTCGTGTTCTTGCGGCCGGGTTGTTGGGCCAAAGACACGATGTTGCTAACCCTATGACAACCGGTAGTTGTGCCACCGACCATGTCGTTGAGCCAGCAACCATGGTCGTTGGAATAGCATCCTATGTTTCTGAAGCCATTCCAAGAACAAAATGTTGTTGGAGGTACAACTCATGTCGTTGGTACAATGATTCTTTTTTTTGCGTGCAGTGTTGCGGGTTTGCCTACCTAATTCGCCCGGAAGACGCCATGGCCCCTGCAGCCCTGGCGGGTATGCAATCCCGCAACACTGCTGCGCATCAGTTACACCCAGTACAAACATAATTCTTACAGCGCATAAATGATTAGCAGTCAATTTGAACACTTAAGGTGCCACGACTGCTACAAAAGTGTGCATGCCATGCTCACTGTTAGGGATAAGCATGCTATTTTTGTGCAGGAAATAAATACGAGTGCATGCCACATGTGACAAGCTGCATTCCCATCCCATGAAGTTGAACACTCCTAATTTACAAACTTTATTTTTTAAGTCCCTTCACTTTTCAGTATTGAAATATCCGGTGAAACTTACACATGCACGCCAGCTGCGCACACTTTTATTTATCAGAGTCATAGTTTTAACAACTAAATGCAAAAATAACGTCGCCGACAGAAACGCAAATTTTGTGAAATTCATAATGTATTCCGTGGTATCAAACTTTGAATATAGTACAAAAAACGTTGTTGCTCGCTAGACAACACCGAGTACTCGGGCTCGTATTGTGAGTATACTTTGCTGGCCAGTCTCGCAGTGGTGGCGTGGCGCCCACCCGAGTATAGCCGGCCGCAGCCGCCCTCTCGCCACCGCTCGCCGCCCTCCTCCACGGCTTGCCATTGGCCTCGCAGCAAACGGCCGCACCGCCGCCGGCCTGGCGAGGAGAAAGGCGAGGTGGGTGGTGATGTGGGGTGGGGTGAGATGAGGCGGGGTG
>NW_026267199.1:1471803-1474423 GCF_000697945.3 Frankliniella occidentalis
CCGTCCTCAGCGTAATGGGCGACCGTTTCAAGTCCCATCGTCTTCCGCTCCTCCCCCACCCCCGGTACCCTACGCGACGCCACTTCTCTCTCTCTCTCTCTCTCTCTCTCTCTCTCTCTCTCTCTCTCTCTCTCTCTCTGTCTCACCTCGTGACGCCATTACACCGCGCATTGATTGCCCACCGCCTTGCTCACCGCTCACCTCACCTCGCCTGCTCAACCCCCCAGAAGTCAGGAGTGCACTACCCACTACTGCCAGGCAAGCTTCGCGCCCCCTGGCCTGCAGTCCAGCCGCAGACCACGACGCCCGTCCGACCTAGAATGACTTTCGTGGTAAAAACGCACCCACAAACTCAGTGACACAGGCGCGCGCGCGAGTCCTGAGCACTGCACTAAAAGGACATCCGCACTGAAGGGTCAGGGTGTGACAGCGCCGCTGCCAGACTAGCTGCGTGGGGTCGGTGCGTGGTTCTGAATAGGATGGGCCATCTCTGAACTTTGGTCGCGAGGTGCGGGGGAGGGGGTCCTTGTTTCGGATTTCACTCAACGGTGCTGCCATTGAAAGGCATTTTCACGACCTTTCAAATGCGCCACCGTTTGATAAAATGCAAAATGCTGAACACCTTGCACCTCGCGACCAAAAGTAGAGTGATGGCCCACTCTAGTGCTCAATGTCTAAAAGAGTTTTACTCGAAATCTTACAGAAATGTTTGCTAATCGCAATCGATCTTTTGGAAGGCTAGGTAAACGTGATAGACGGAGCCACATGCTGGCGCGGCCTTCCCTCTGCTTTTCTGCCTCCCTCCTTTCCTTTCTCCCTCTACCCCCTTAGGTTGGCAGCCTCTACGCGCGCGCGGTGGGGGATTGGGGGGGGGGGAGCACACTCTGTGTGGCACACCCGCATCATATGTAATGGCCCATTTGTTCCGTCATTATGTTCCCTCTATTAGGCACATACACACGCACACACAGACACTGCCGCCAATCAAAACCGAGACAGGCTCTAACGAAACCGCAAGCAAATTAAGGGTAGACGGAATGTTTTGGGTGGCGTACATTGTGTGAGTCAGCTCACAGTCTACTCATCCCCCGCATCAGGGCCGCAAGTAAGTGGCAAGCGCCCGGACTCGATGTGTGACTGCGAAATTTCGGGGAACCATGTTCCTTACTTTCTATAAATGCACACAGCCGCGCCCTGCTCTACAAGTTCAAGTGCAAGTGCAGGCTCGCGCGCGCGCACTCACACGCAAGCAGATACCAACAGACACACACATGCGCGCGCGCGCACACACACACACTGTAGGATTCAAAAGAGCGCGAACTTTTGCCCTGCTGACTGCTTCCAGCCTCCCGACAATTACGAGATATTTTGAAATGCCCGCCTCGGTTTTCCTAATTGCGGTGAGAAAGCAGCGTTGGGACTGGGCTGGTCGGTCCGCCATGGGCCGTGGAGCCGTATGTGGGAAATTGCGCAACCGCGAGCGTACGATCGGAGAGAAGAACTTACGCCTTTCCGTGGGAAGTGGCACAATCACTCTCCTGCCGCCCAAATAACTGAGAAGCGAACCACCGGCTCCTGCCAATAACAAGGTTTCATAAAGATCACCATTGTTGTTCGGCGCACCAGGGTGTCATTGAGAAGGATGTCACTTCGAAGTGGTGTTTTACCTGTGTCTGAATGGAATTTATACCGATTTACCCCCTTGACGATGTGCATACAACTAGCAGCACTGACCTAGAATTATAACCCTCTCTTATATTTGCTTTGCCCTTTCTCCACTTAGATCTCACGTGAGTGCTATAGTTTACCCTCCCCCCTCCCATCTAGGCTTCTCTAGCTTGCCGCTAGCCTATTTCAGCGGCCGACCCAACTAAAGAGCAATTAGGCAATAAAATGTTATTGCACGTTATCACAAGTAAACGGGGGTGAGTTGAAGTGCTAGCGGTAGTCTGCGTCAGTAGTGTGACCACGGTGACCGAATAATGATTTATAGTTTACCTTTCTTATGAGTGAACTCTGCGCGGTGAACTACATGTAAAGCGATATCCACTCTGTGCATACCGCCTTTCCACCCATGTACCGGGTGTAACTGTGAATGCGCAGCAGTGTTGCGGGTTTGCCTACCCAATTCGCCCGTAAGGCGCCATGGCCCCTGCAGCCGTGGCGGGTATGCAATCCCGCAACACTGCTGCGCATTCACAGTTACACCCGGTATATGTTATCTATGAGAAAAATATCTGTAGATGTCCTGAAAAGCAAATTACTCGTGACACATAAAGGTACGGCAGTTTCCGCAAAATGCCATGCAATCATGATACGATTACAAATGAGATCAACACATATATTTGTTTTGAATTCCTCCCAAGACGGCAAATACAATAAAACTCATAATTTAAGATAAGAAAGCCAAGAAGGATACGCCTATGCCTACTAGATGATATTTTGACGTAAGATTACCGAAGAGGATTCACTTTCAGGTTGACACGGGCTCGGCCATAGGCACACGGCCATGCGTGCCGTGCTGGGCGTGCGTGTGAGTGGCGCCATGACTTTGGGCGTGGCGGTCGCATACGCACCCCGCTTTGCATAAAAGTCCAAAGGGGGCCGAACTGCCTGCTCT
>NW_026267199.1:1474555-1486583 GCF_000697945.3 Frankliniella occidentalis
CTCCCTCCCTCCCTCTCTCACTAAGCCCTTTTTTTCGTTAAGTTTTATTGTTAAATGTTTCTGTCCCTCTCTCCCTTGAGAAATATTTGATGCACTTGAGTAGTGCGGCGCGGAGACTTCTAAAAACAACCGGAGCACGCAACGGGCGGGTCGTGCGGTACCTAACGACACCGACAAGGCAGGGCGGGGTAAGGGGGCGGGGGGGCGGCAGCCACGGAAAAGGTTCAGGAGTTCCGAAAACCAAAACGTAAACATACAGACAGGCGATCTACCACGGACATGCGCGACGACATATAAACTAGTATGATGGTATGGTTCGCTAACATTTTGCGATATATTTGGGCTCACATAACCTGAAGTTTTACAGCAGGTCGTGATCGACATGCGTCACTACGCAGTTTTTTTTTAAGTGGAAGTGCTTTCATCGAGATTGCTAAATATCTCTGCTTGTCCTTGAAACTCCAGCCCACAATGGTATACGGCGTCAATGACACAGTAAACAAATTCATGGAAAGGAATTCGCTGGAAAAACTATCGAGAACAGGGGATGAAGAATTACGAAAAAGGGGGGCGGGGGCAGTGCACATCACAGCGTGGCGCAGCCTGGCTCAGCGGGGCGGGGCGAGGTGCAGGCGGCCCCGTCGTGAGCAGCCCTGGTAAAGGTGTGTTCCGCTCTATATGTCGGTGTGAGTCGCCGGCGGGACGGACCGACCGGACCGGCCGTGGCGCACACTTTACGAGCAAGTTGTAACAACAATGTACGGGTCATTACTACCGCAATCACAATGCGAATCAAAAGGCACTACAATAGCAACGTCGAATTATAAAAAATGTACCATTCAATATTCCCTGCCCTTACCATCCAGAATTTTTTTTCCATCAAAGCTTATGACATTTAATTAACACATCACCCTAGCTGATTTTACAGCCGAGCGCGTAATTTAAGTCCATTGAAAAAAACAAAACACGTACGAACTCTAAGAATGTACTGCAGTTATAAGAAGTTCAAAGCACTTGCCCCAATATGGCCTCAAATCCCAATGCGGCATAATTTGGAAAATTTTCCGTAGACATGGGCCTGGAAATAAAAAAAGGGACTGACAATGTCTTGTTAAAACCTAAATGAAAACTGCGCAACAAACGGAAAATATACATCCCCGCTCAGATTGACAGAATATCAAAACCAAGTTACAGATATCGGTATCTCATATTGAAGTTAGTCATATGGTCTCAATTCGTGATGACATTAGAAACACCACGGACATCATTAAGATGACAGGTGACATGTATTTACCGACATTGGTTCCAGACTAGGACTAGACCAGCCTTCTGATATCTTTAGAAGCACTGACATCAACCTACCGACTCTTTGAACAGGAGTGCTAATAATATATATTTCTACTATATTTACTGTACTATATTCACCGTGCCAGAGTGGCTGATTAACCCCGCTCACCTTCTGTAGTTATGCTGAACCGCACGCACTCGTGCGGGCGGGTTGCCTACTCGCTAGGCCGGTAAGGCACCGTGGACAGGGGCGATAGGCACAGGCAGGGACAGCATAACTACAAAAGTGAGCGCGGTTAATCAGCCACCTGGTACTATATTTACACTAAACTGTCTTGTGAATGTATATTGGACCACAATAAAGAGAAACAGAGGAAAAAATCGTTAGATAGGCAACGAGTTCACGCAGCCGGAAGCACCGGTAAGAGAAACCATAGTTAGTAGGGCGCACTTAGGCGACTGTTTTCTACTCAAGAAAAATAAATTGTTCACAAACACGTTCAGGAGTCCAGGGAGTCAGCCGCAGGTGTGCCGCGACCGGTGGAAACATAGGGGAATAGGGGAGGGGGAGAACATAATCTTGAAAACGGTGAGAAAAGTTTGTCTTTCTCATATCGTCATGAGTAAGTTAATCTTGCGCAGCCTGCGGCAGCGTAGTTTCCACACGTGCCGTTGTCAACAGACATGGTTAGCCATTTCCCAGCCAGATCACAGGGGCTCTGGCGTGCAACGTGCAGCTGGAATCCCTATCATAATGAGAAAGAGAAAACATATAATCTATAAAAGGGATTAATACGCGGTGCTCAATACGCGTTGAGCGCCAACGCGCATTAAGCATGGTAACACTTCATACAAAGCTCTCCGTCAAGTGCAGAGCTATCAACAATGACAGCGAAAAGGAATGTTTTCTAAACTCAAGTAAAATATTGCACAAAGTCAAGCAGTGTGCACACGCTTTTCATTAAAAATATTTTACCACCAGCTCTCAAACGTGCCCCTTCCACCCAGCCACATAATGCACACGTGAAGAGGTAGTCATATTCTCATTAAATGGTCTTAGATTACATCTCTTGAAGCTCAGTTCCGTCGCTTCTGTCCCGTCCCGCCACAAGCACAGCACTCTCAAGCCGGTTCCGACTAGCCTCAGCCAGCCTAACGTCATTACAATTTGAGGTGGAAAAAAATGTGCTAAGGCTGAAGCAGCATAACTCTATATTAGCAGCAAAAGATGAACCCAGCACTTGGACGGCATTTTCATTCAGATGCAGATTGCAGTTCCGCGCTGCACCAGCTTATAACGCGTAACGCACCCTTCAGCCAGACATATGCATAGCAAGAGGCAACGAAGATGACAGAAGTGCGGGCCACCAAGTAATTGTTATGTTTACCCCATTAGCACCAGGAGAGAGATGATCTCTTTATTCATAATAGAATGATCTCGAGCCTCCAGCAGAGGCCTGCAAAATGCGCCCGTAAATTGCCATTCTCAGATAATGAAATATTCACAAATTGTAAACTTCATTTTATGCAAAAGTTATTTTTAAAAAATGGGTATGCGGTTTTTCGGGGACTGTTCTGATATACGCGGGTTTATTTCAGCAAAGATCAGCACGATATGAAGACGATTCAAACCGTTTTCAGGCGACCGAATACATATTGTGAGTATTTTCACAAACGCAAATGTCTACAAATATTCCGTCGGTGTAAAAACATCACCATAGACGGAGTTCATCCGGTTAGGATGAAATCACCTAACTGCAAGACCAATAATTTGAGCGCATTGGGAGATCCTTAGATAGTTTAACGATGTCAGAAAAAGTTGTGTGAACTCTGTCATCTACAGAGAATTTGACAAACATTATAATAGTACTATCAATTCTTTCGCAATAAGATATATTTTTTCGCGATACAGAAATGACGGCTGACTCTACTACTCTTGACCGACTCCACCAGGAGGCGCGCCGCAACACACATGTGGGGCGGGTACGAGAGTGCTCGCCTCTCTCGCTCGGCCTACAGGAGGACGTACGAGAGAGAGAGAGAGAGGCAACGTACAGACGCAGCCCGCGGTTGGAAACAATTAAGATTCTTTCCCGGCCCGCCGAGCGCGGTGAGCTTCCATAATTCATAATGCGGGTGTATCACCGGAAGCAAAGAGTGTATCGCATCGCATTAGGGTCAGAGCCGGCGATGCGAGCGGCGAAACCGAAACGGCACAACTCTTAAGCCCACTCCAGCTTCGCTCAGCCCCGACAAATAGCCGCAACGACACGGTGCCTTTTTATATACAGATTAATTTAGAGTCCATGTACATGGCGCATTAATTCGCACATGGCGCTGCGTGCCCGGTCCGTAACAGTACCAGAGGTGAAGACGTTATTTGTCCATAGGACACATGTAGTGTTTAGCTACAGCTATACGGCCACTATTCGAGGAGGATGAGTATCGACGATGGGTATCACTTTAGAATGCATGGGTTTGTGTTATCCTTGCGCACCACGTATGGAGACCTCAACGGTGGAGAGGTCGCTCCTCAACCTCCAACCACACCAGATCACATTGCACTGCACTACTTATTCCCCACGTCACACTTATCACCACACTTCACTTTTACGTCGATTTTCGTCATCACTGTTGCAATTGCACTTGGTGGACACACACCGAGACGCAGACTACTTGGAGGGTAGGTGTGCATTGCAAAACCTCTTCCAATGATTTCAGTTCTGTTGGTTTCCGGTTCGTCCCCGGTCCGATTCCTCACCTCTTGCCGTTTCTCCTGCGGCGCTTGGTGGCGTATACGGTGCCCAGCTGGCTCATGCTGGCCGCCGAGTGACTGCCGGTGGCCGCGGGGGCGCTGCCCACCCCGCCGGCCCCGGCCCCGGTGCCCAGGGAGCCCAGGGCGCCGACGACCGGCACGGGGCCGCCGAGGTCCGCGGGGTAGCACGTCGGCAAGGGGACGCCGACAAGAGCACCCGGGCCCCCCGGCCCCACGGGGGCCCCCAAGGGGTACTCCGGGGCGGCCACTGTGGGAGGGAGGCGGGCGACGGTCGTGTTAGCGGCCGCTATCCATGGCCAGGTATCCGCTTGAGGTGTCACAAAATCACACACACGCGCACACGCACACAAGCACGTACACTAACACGGCCACATGGTTGCACTGCCCCGCACGGACGCGCACGTGCACGGACGCACGGACACGACGACACGGCTCCCACACACGCACGCACACGTACGACCTCGCGCGCAGCAGGACCGCTGGCTGGCGGTGTTCTGACGCGGGGCGCGCGCGCGGGCCGCCACGGCGTCCACCTCACCTCTCCCCGCCCCGCCCCGCGTGCCCGCTTCCCCACACTCCCTCCCCACCCTTCTAGCCCGCCCCCGGTCCCACGACAGCCAATGGTTGCCTCCAGTGCACTGGAGGGGGGCGTGGCGTCGCCGGATGGGCGCCCGAGGGCTGCGTCCGTGGTGCAGAGGACAGCGTCGTCGCACTTGGCCTCCTCCTACGCTCTGGAGGATTCGCGCCGCGCACGCAGCCCACAGCCCGCACAGTGGGCACCGCGCTGCCGGCAGCGCTCTCGTGGGCGAGAGGTGAACCCGGTCGGCATAGGGCGCGCTGGCGGCTCGGCTCGTCAGGGTGCGGCAGCCGGTGGCAGCTGTGGGGGAGTTTCGAGTAATCGAGCCGAAGCAGACAGGGGAAGCCGGACTGCCGCGCGGTAATTTGAATTGAGCGGGAGCACACGAACTAGCACGACCCTAAAAACAATAAGTTTAATAACTTGTTATGTGTGCACACGTTTGTTCTATAGAGCAACAGAGGAAGCTCAGCACGTCGTGCTTTAGTTTTGGACATGCTTATAGTATGAAACATTTGTAAGACGCGTTTGTTGTGATATTCTTAAATAATCCTTTGGCAGAAATGTAGTTTATCATTCTTGTAGGCTCGCGCAGTCTCTTTCGACGCGACGTGACAAGTAACGTCTTCATTAGCTTTTCACTCGTCTCGATCTTTCTTGTGCACTGCTAACAAAAATTCAGAACTTCACGAAGAATTCGTTGTGAAAAAATTTGCCAGAACTCCTGGTGGAATCGCAACGCTTTCTTCGTTATCAAAAATTAATTAAGTTATGAAATTATTACAATTGGTTCACAACCATTTCAAATTAAGGTAGAAAATGCACTATTTTTAACTTACTTCACAGTCAATCCTTGTGCATTTTGCTGTGTATATAAAGATGAAGAAATGTATACATCCATAATGCGCGATTTTTATAATTCGCATAATTACTTACAAATGGATTGTATAACTACGCACGAACTGCACATACAGTGATAAAACAAATGTAGAAGTTGCACCACACCGAATGATGTGCAGTTTCAAGTGTGAAAAACTTCGCGATAGCGAACTGAACTAAACGTCAATTGGTGTATATTCATATTAGACTGGTTGTTCACGTTTTGATGACTTATGTAATGTTTGCACACTAGTGTGCAGTTCAGTTAAAAATCATAGTTTCACACTTAGGTGTACAATATTTGCACACTTAGTGATTATGCATGCAATTGTATTTATTTATGCATGCAGTTGTGAATACCCTGCACGCTTAGTCTATTTGTATGTTCTTGTGCAAACGATATTAGTGCTAGTTAAAGCAACGTTTAGTTTAGTAAATTTTTGTGCGCAAAATTGCACGTTTTCCTACAAAAATGCACAAATAACGTGTTCAAAATCACAGAAAATTGTACAAATCATTTGATTGTTAAAGCTCATTCAAAAAAAAAAAGAAAAAATAACATTCGAATTGATCTGGTGTGTATGCGAGTCCTGTACCCCCACAACCGATCACAACATAATACATACGAGTTTTAGTGCGTTCCAATAAACGAAACGAGAGCTAGAAAGCTGTGTTTTTTCGAGTAGACCGCAGTAACATGTAGTTACAAGCTAGAACTCTCTGAATATAACGTTAAAGGCAGTTAAATGATCAGTTAGGAAGCCGTGGGCAGTACCTGCAAGTAGAACAGAGATTTCGTTTCGGCCGATCTGGTTCACTGACCGACCGCTAAGCCCCTTTAGTTTGCGTGACGGATGAAGAGAACCTCAGTGAATCGAATGAACCGCAATAGATGCACTCCAGGACCCGCGGGGCAACAGCCCAACTTAACACTGCAGCAAGAAATGTATAAGTTCTCCGGTGAACCATATATGGTTAGGTTACTTAACTTTTGATCATCTGTTTAGCAAGAATATTCTCTTTTGCGTAGTTTACGACAAACCATTTTGTATTTTGTTTCTTGATAACATTCGAACAGTGGAAGTGTTAATTTTCTAGAAAACGTCGATCGGCGGCAGGCACCCTGAAGCTGACCAGGATTTGTCAAAGACCTGTCTGGTGCGTCACTGCATGCTAGTTTGCGCGGCGCGTGCCACTCCACTGCGTACCCAGGTAACCCGCGTACCCGCCCGCCCAGGCACCTTGAGATTATTTTGATTGGAAAAAATAGAAGGATTTATTGGGAAAATCAGGTGTTCGGGGCCATAGTGTAGGCAGGACGGCAGGGCGCGTTGCGCGCTCCATCTAGCGAGCGGAGGGAACGCGAACACAACTGGCTGCTCACATGGAATTTCAGGGAGTTTGGGGAGGGGGGAGAGTGTTCACTCGGTCCATCCCCAACAGACATGAGAGTGCCTTAGTTCTTCCGCGTCAACCATCTGTTCACATCGTACAAAACCAGTAATAAGCGCAAAAATACCTACAGCAGTGCGTCGTATTTAAGCTAGTTTACTCTTGCACAGTTTTCTTTATTAACACTTATAAGCGACCTTTTACTTTTCCTGTGGAGCTACGATTGTTCCAAAAGAATTAGTAAAGGAAGCCCATGTATGCTGACTGTGTCGCCAATTTGTCCCTCGCACACATATACACACGTGTGTGTATATATATTGTATATAGAGTCTCAAAAAAATGTGTGTTTTGACGCGCCTGCCGTAACACTCGCGTGAGCGGGAGAGGAACGTTGCACACGCCACACTCAAGGATGCCCCCAAATACAATTTTTCCGGGTGACACGGAAACGTTTTTTATCCCTTAAAGAGTATCTCTCTTTTATTAACTTAGTTTAAAAGCCGTTTTAAAGTAAAGCATGCATACTACCTTGCCTAAAGTACTTTGAAACAAATACGCATACACTTTTCCATCCCTTCTCAGCCCCTTTTTGGTCCCTAACGTGCAATAACTTATTGACAGGGTATGAGACAGGTGATGGACGTCTCTGCTCGTAAGAGCAGGGAACACACAGGCGAACGTCGTACGGCCCTCAGTCGCCTGCATACAGCGCCTTCGGGGCAAAAGGCCTCCAACCGCTTCTCAACTCGAGTACGTAAATTCCTGACTACTATCCAGTTCAACTAATACATTTCAGTAGTATGTGTCGCTAATGTTTCATCAGGGGTAGTTTTAAATATTTTGTTAATGATGTTTGTAGATCATTCTGAAATAAAAAGAGATAGTGAAATTTGACTACTAGAACACGTTCAAATAGGAATGGAAGACACACTATCCCTGGCCATCCACCTTCACCGAAGCAGCGTATATTGCACGTATCCATTTCACAGGAGGAAAATGGAGGAACACTGTTAATAATGTTGTAAATTTACGAATCTTTGGCAGTTAATTTTGTTCCGGAAACGAAAGTCATGCCATAGTCGTTCCTTAACGATTAACATTGTACAGTAACGACGCAATTGCTGTCGTGCGCAGAAAATCATCACGATACAAAAAAATTGCTGTTTTGAAGTAATACGGAATACATGTATGGAAACAATCACAACACACATACAAAATTCTTGCTGTACACTAATTTTAAGCAGTGAAATTATAATCGTTATACGACCTGGGATGTGAATCATTTCAAAAACGAGCGTAATCTTTTTTCTGGACACTGAGAGAAATGTTTCGTTGCAGCAATCAAAATGTTGATACCCACGATTAAATTTCGTCCAACCGTTCGGTTTGGTCATAGGTATCAAAATCTTAGTTGATGTAATCGAAATTTTGGCTACTGTAACCAAAGTTTAAGTTGCTGTGACTAAAACTTTGATGACTTTGACTAATCCGACAGATCGAACAAATGTTGATGGCTGCAATAACGAAACATTTCTCTCAGTGCTGCCTGCATAGCGTCTCACTGAGCGAGTAGGACTGGGATATGAGCGTGAGAGACGGAAAAGGCAAAAAGTTGAGTACCCTCGGGCTATTGTCTTAGGGAAAGGCAGGTAAACACTACTAGGGGAAAAGAAACTGAGAAATGACGGTGAGACTCGAAAGAAGAAATCCTACACGGGCACATGTCCTCTCGAGGTCGGGAGGGTTGGTTGTTTATGTTGTTGTGTTCTTTGGCGCGATACTACGAAATAGCAAGAAGCACGAAGTCATGAAAAATTTGCGAAGCCTCACTGTATTCTGGGGTCGATTCTGCCCGAGCGGTGTGAATTGTGGAACAGCAGGCCGACGCATCCTACGAACAAAGTTCGATTTCCCGGCGTGCCGTTTAATACTGTCCGATCTCCGGGCGTGTCGCTTCAACAAAGTTCGATCGCTGGCGATCGCAGCGTAGGATGCGTCGAGGCCAAAAAGAGTACTCTGAAAACGCAAGTGTGTGAATGTCAATCACTTGCAGGTGTGTGATTATCCATTCGTAAACCCGTACCCCCGTAAGTGTACGAATGGATATTCACACACCTGCAAGTGAGCGACATTCACAGACTTGCGTTTCCAGTGTAGTCATTATTACACTGTAAACAGTTTTCGTGTTTTTACGAAAAAAATGTTACGGAATGCTTCGTAAAAAATTGTTTACGAAAATATTTCGTAACTCTCAATTAACGAAACGGCATAGTAAAGTTACAAATATATTTCGTAACAAATGCAAATTTTGGGGTCAAACTTCATAAAGTTAGACAAAAAAAGAACAATTTTCATACCCCTTAGATGGAGATTTGGATTTTACAAAGCAATTCGTAAAATAACGATGTATTGTAATTTGGTACAAAAACGAAGTTTTCGTATGAGAAATTAACCGAGAAAATTACGTAAAATTACGATAATTTTTTTACAGTGTCCTTTTTTGGAAGCTTGAAGCATACATTCCCACTCTGGAAACCCAAGTGTGTACATGTATGCGTTATTTACTGAATACCCACATGTATGCAGCAAATACTGCGTACATGATCATGCAGCAAATAGTGTGTACATGACATGTATGCAGCAAATACTGCATACATGGCCATGTACACACGTAGAGCTCTATGCTAAAAGCTATGTGCCGAAGTGTGTACCTCGCCATGTATGCAGTATTTGCTGCATACATGGTCATGTACACACTATTTGCTGCATACATGATCATGTACGCAGTATTTGCTGCATACATGTAGGTATTCAGTAAATAACGCATACATGTACACACTTGGGTTTCCAGAGCACCTCCGGAACAATGCATTTTTCAAAATTATGTCAGACTGTGTCTCATGGGGTCTTATAAGTTGTCTTGTTTTGTATCGGATTGTTTCTAAATGTTTTGCGTAGTTTTTCCAGGCGTACCGAGGCCGAAACCGTGGCGTAGACACATAAACTTTGTCCGGTTCCGCAAACTCTTAAATTGTTGTACAGCCTATTTCTTCCAGAACATCGTGTAGGGAATGAAAGTATACAGGACTCGATTAGAGAGCATTTTTACACATTCCTGGAGCCCCAGTTAAAGGTTGTAGTTTTTGGGAGACATGCTGAGTGTCAGGTTTCTGCTCATTCTCCCGCCTCCAGCAAGAAAGAGCAAAAATACGAGAGAAAGAAAGAGAAGGGTTGGGGAAAGGGGGGGGGGGTGTAACGGAGCTGCAGGGTTGGATGGGTGGCGTGTTCTCGATAATGTTGCGCCTATCAGCGGATCTAATAATTTCCCACGGCTAAATGCCAGCTGGTCTCCCCCATTCCAGAGGCTTATCGCTTTCATAGATCCGCGATAACAGGGCGGACCAATGGTGTCGCACCACGGCGTCATGAATCCGAAGTTGAAGCAAGTCGCTTACCAAACTCCTAATAAATGATTTCGGGCGATTTCAGGGAAAACTCACAGAAGCCATTTCTACATTGATTTATCGTTTACATACGCACTTGCCATCTAGTTTGACAAAGATACTTTGATATTACGTTTTAGAATTAGAAAACAACATCATTTGGTGCACAGCAGACCTGCAAATTAAACACTGTTATTGTGAAAAACAAAATTCGCGAGGTAAAAGAATTAATATAATCCTCCGCCATTGCGTGAGAAGACATGCCGACGCCATATTCATAGAAGTGTGGTCTATTTCGTATGCTCGTGTGAGCAGTAACACACACATACACATACACACACACACACGGCGCTGAATTACCGGCCCTTCTCTTCGTTCTCATCCACCAGCCTACTTCATTAAACGCCGGGGCAGCTTCATTACTCTAAAACCACAAGAGACTCTCCCTTCCTCTCCCTCCGCCCCCGCCCCTCTCTCTCTCTCTCTCACCCGCGTGTAATGACGGCATTAGGGGCCCGGCCAGCTGCTACCGTGCTCTCCATGGCGGCGGCTGCGGTGGGCGGGGTCGGTGAGGGGCGGAGCGTAGCGGTGCGGGGGCGGTGCCGGGGCGGGGCGCGTTTGTAGAAAGGGGGTAGCGGGGAAGCTGCAGGCAATGTAGTAGTGAAACATTGTTTTAAATTGACGCCATGCTGACTACTGAAAACGGCCTGCTTAGGTAGTAATGAAATTCAAATTAAACTTATAGCGTTTGTCAATCTATACTTTTATACACAGCGTTCTGGGATTTCAATAGTTCGACGAGCAAGAAGGCCCACCCTCCCATCAAACTAGTTGGCAGCTCCGCTTTACTGCGTCCACAACCCACAACTCCAACCGGTAGGCACCCGGTCTGCGTCGCCCGAATGACGCCTGTCGTCAGCGTAAGGGGAGGTCGGGCCTGTGACATAAGTAGCAGTGTACTTCTGTACAAACTCCAGTTATTGAACAGGCCTACCCTACATGCCGCTGAGATTTGATCCGTTTGATCCCAGGACATATTATAAACTGCAATAATTGTGGCACTGTGAATAAACCGCACCTTTCTGCTTTGGAAAACAGTGAGCAGAAGCATAAGCAGTTGAGACCTCGGACAATGCAAAACAAGTCACAAATTTTTGCATTTTAGCAATTTGTATGATACTAAAACAACGGTTCAGGATCCGTATCCAGCATAACAAGAAGCAAAAATGTTTGATATTTTGCGATTTAAGATTGTCATTCATACCTCCACACGGTAAAAATGACATATTGGATTTCAAGCGATCTACTTGGTTTTCCAGACAGTTTTCAAGGAATCTACTTGAATTCCAAGATGTTCTTTTTACCGTGCAGCGACCCCATCATCAGGACCAGTATTTTCCGTAGGCATTTCGTTTTCCAGCAGGGGTTACCCTGAAGAGACCCTCGGATCTCAAGAAGTTTCTTCCTCTCCTCCTTTAAGTGCCACATAAACAGACATCAGAGGACAGACACCATATAGATTTCAACCCCTTTTCAAAGCAAGAGGACCGGCCTAAAGCAAGAATGGTCTTCGACTGACACAGTCACTTATTCGACTGAGCAAAGTGTGCAACTACGAATCAGAAAACCAGAAGCACATGTAAGGTGTGTGAGACTTGATGGACCCACACCCAC
>NW_026267199.1:1487463-1496314 GCF_000697945.3 Frankliniella occidentalis
GGGGGGGCTCTAACCAGAAGCGTATTAAGGTGGGGTGGGCACTGTTATTCCAAGTACAATAAATTTCATACAAATCGTTAGCAAAATGCGATTCACACATTTTATAACCTACGATAGACAATCACTTTCGGCTCAACACCAAGCACTTCACTGGCGTCCCAGTTCCCAGAAGAAAGTTGGTTGCTAGACCGAGATAAACGCCTAGGAGATGATATCCTTGAAATAAGGTCAAACGCCTTGCATTAAGATCTTTTACGGCCTTCAAAAAATAAAATGAAAATTTCCTCAGCATAATGCAAATGTCGTAAAAATTAAGAAGAAGTTCGTTAGATTATCGAAATTTTCTTGAAAACTATGGAAATTCCTACGAAACCAAGGATGAAAATTTCCTTGCACTTTTAAAAATAATTTTTCCTTAGTTTAGGGATGCAATTTTCTGGTTGTGACTGAGGGTGCGGCGCTCTTCTCTTATGGTACGATGTTGTGTGGGTTGTGGGTTGCATTCTCTTAGGTCAAAGTCCCTACCTACCAGGCTGCTTCCTAAAAGCCGACTAGCGACCCGTTTAAAGCAACGACGTTAAGCCCCCCTCCCCCTATTAAACCAGGTGCAGGTTCTTTGAACCAAACGTGAATTATGGCTAGAATTTACCTTGAAACGGCACGCGGTAGCTCATCCTTCGACTATTTTGCGCTAGCCGCTAACTCTCAGCTCTGTTGTCTCAGTCAACACTGAGTCATTCTTAGCTGTTTCTAAAGTGTACTTTCTTTTGGTCTGTAGATGCACTTCAAGGGTATCGTTGGTCGTTCATTCGGTGCATAATCTGATTACGAACCCTCAGGATTTTGTAAATTGAATATCGAGATCAGTTTGGCTTGACCAGTTTAAGTTTTTCCGGTAAGATCATCGCCCTGTTCCGCCTCACAGTGATTGTGGCTAGTGGTCGAGGGCGGGTGCCGCCGCCGGTCGCCTCCGGGCGTCTCTCCGAGCCGGGTCCGTCCCGCCCGTCCGGAGCCGGCGACTGGCTTCCCGCCTGAGCTACGCTGTAATCCGCCCAGCACCGGCTGTCAGTCAAACCAGGAGGGGAAGGGAAAATTAGAACTAATGGCGGAAAACCAAAGCGAGTAATGACGCAGGGTGTTAACGTTTAATGCGGCGGGGATGGCTGTGCCGACTCGGGGTTTGGTGGCCAGGCGGCAGCGTCAAACCAAACTCATAACAAAACGCTGTGTATTGATGTGGGTATTGCATGGATAATTGAGATACACTTCAGTGGAACTGAAATCTCTGTATTCACGATGGGGTTCAATAAAACAAAACCACACATAATAGCTTCAGGCAGAGAGTGAGGCCAGGCCAGAACTGTTGACGTTCAATGATGCATGGGTATTTGAAAGGGAATGCCCAAAACACACCCTCCGAGAACAACTTACGTATTATCAGTGTTACTAAACTAAAACACACACTTAGACAATTTGGTCATTAGAGCAATCTTTATCTTTGTTCTAATGCACTTTTAACCAGAACATAAACCAAGAAATTATTGTAAAATAAAAAATAAATTGAGGGCACCGAATATTTTTTTCACGCTGCGATACTTCCTAATCTACACCGCACACACAACAGTTTAATAAATAGACACAAGGAACACTGTTAAAAATAACTGTCACCTAACGACTTACTGCCTGATTGGCACTCCTGTAATGTAACAGAAATGTTGTTTTCAGTTGAACACTCTCGAAACTTGTGCTATTCGGCCCATAGTGGCCCACAACAAAAACTACTATGTATTACTTTGCTGTACATTTACAAGAAAAGAGAAGTTAATTTTGTTAGCAGCACATTTCGTTCCAAAACAGGACACTTGTATTATTACAATTTATTTTTTTTACAGGAGCAAAACAAAGTAACTCCTTTTGGTCGGAAACTTTGTTTCCGACATTTTCATTAACGCTGCTTTTTTACAGTAAGGCCTGTAAAAATACAGTATGTGCTGCCTGCAAAATTAATCACATTTTCGCTGTAAATTTACAGCAATTTTTTTTAACAGTGAAGAGTGAAGAGTGTACCATTACTGTAAAAATTCTTTGTCACGATGACGAAAATACCATGGCTAATTTTTAGTACAGGGGTGTCGTCATGGGTTTTTTCGTCACATATTTAAGGTTTTCTCGTCACCGTGACGAGGAAATTCGTGACGACATCCCTGTACTAAAAATTAGCCATGGTATTTTCGTCATCGTGACAAAGAATTTTTACAATGATTTGCACGGTAAAAACGACGTCCTGGTTCTATCATGACGTTTTGGAAAATATATGACGTCTTATGGAAGAAATGCATGGGAAACGTCATGGTTTTCCAAACGTCAAGAAAACCAGGACTTTGTTTTTACCGTGTAACACTGTGCCTTGTGTGAGTATACACTAAATCTGAAAGGTCTTTTGCTGTCAATGATGCGCACATCTCAAGCAAATGCAAATTTGAGTCTTACAATAGTATGGGCAAATTAGAACTCTATTAAGAGACAATATTTACTTTGTACCAGTCTGATCAGATGCAAATTTGCATCCGGTTGAGATGTGCACAAAAACGCATCATTCTGTGGACAATGAAAGTCCTTTCAGATTCAGTATGTAAACTTTTGGGTTTGGAGTCTAAGTGGAGAGAACTGTCGTGCGCACAGGGGTAGGAAAGGGACGTTTTGGAAACGCCGGTTTGTAACAATATTCGAACGGAGAGCCCGCGGGTCCTGTGGGTCATTATTGATGCCTATGATTTAACATGGCACGTCCCACCCCCCGGTACACAATTTCTGTCATATATGAGCGGGGCATCAACCCCAGAACTGCAGTAGGAAAAAGATCGCCAATGCCCCCCGCGTCTGGGTCGTGTCGGAGAGCTAGGGCACAAAAGAAGATGGAAACGCGTTGATAAGAACGAGCGGCACCCCGTGCAGCTATTCGCAGCCATTATTATTATTACCCATTTAAAAAAATATATATATGAAAATAATGATAATAAAATGGCTTCGTCATGGGAGTCGTGCGATGGGAGCGGCGAGATAGCGGACGGAACGGCCCCGCGAAATGACCCCCCGCCGCAACGACACGCCGCCCTGCCCTGCGCCCCCCTCCACGCCACCGGCACGGCCCCGCTCACCACCCTTTGGCACCGAGCCTGGGGGTGGAGGGGGGGCAGCGGAGGGGAGCTTGATAAGGCGCACGCCATGCGGCCACCGCCACCCTGGTACACCGTTCACAATGGCGATATAAAGCAGGATCAATACCAAAGCAAAGGGAATTCCGAGGCTTGATTAGCCCTTATCCTCGCAGAGACAACCCCTATGAAAAGTAGACGAATGCTGTAAAACGCATCAATCTTTGAAGAACAGAGGACTACTGCCAAGGATCGAAGTTCCATCCCCTTCCATACTCTTGTCAGTGTACTGGGCAAACAAATAGCACTT
Organism: Frankliniella occidentalis; assembly: GCF_000697945.3. Classification (NCBI taxonomy): domain Eukaryota; kingdom Metazoa; phylum Arthropoda; class Insecta; order Thysanoptera; family Thripidae; genus Frankliniella; species Frankliniella occidentalis. The sequence continues at coordinate 1,490,929 of NW_026267199.1, forward strand.
CCCCTCGCGGAGCGTCGTAAAAAAAGGCCAAATTTGTGGTTCCAGATCGATAGAGGCACCACCGCTGCTAGTTCCTGTCCACATAGGCACCCCCCCCCCCCTTTTCCCCCCAAACCACACACTCAACTTGTACTCCACGAGGACACGAGGAGAGTTGGCAACAGCGCCCAGCAGAGACAGTTGCACGTGGGAATAAACCTAGAGCCAAGCACATGTCGAGTGCAGCGAATTATTGTTCTTTTTTAATTGTGGGAATTGTACAAAAATATTGCAGGCAAAAGCAGGCAAAAGATGCGTTTTGCTATGTAAATATAACCACAATCCAACATCTACCTTAGGTTCTACCACTCTGGTATAACAAAAGTAGGACATCTAACCTTTAAGAGGCATTAAAGCTCTAAAAGGATTAAAAATGATGTTTTTTCGAAATGTTTCCTATGAAATAAAATTGTATTCTAAGACACATTTAGTAAATCTACACAAAATTTCAAGTTGAGCAAGGCACATGGGATGCGGTGCTGTTGTAAAATAGCATAAACTTATAGCATATTTATAGTTTTTTCAACTTGCTTTTCAATTGCTTAACGTTTATCAACAATACCCTATCACACTCGTTGAAGGCGGAACGCAGTGTCCCATAGGGCCATTACTTTTTTGCATGTACTGTACCACATTCAATCGTGTGGGCCAGCTGCCTACTCGCACGTCGCACTCGCAGGAGCCGGGGTTAGCGACTACGGTAGGCAAGCCCGTCGGCACGCCTGCAAGTGACACAGTACGCAAAATGAAGTACGGGTTCTATGGGACACCCTGCTTATCCCAAAATTTGATTAGCTTGCTCATACAGAAAATATTTTGAAAAACTGACAATATGCACTGTAACACCTTTAAAACGAAAATAGATCATCGCACCTTTTTCCAGTGTGCAAGGTTAAGAACAAAGAAGAACAAAGCAGTTACAATTGAACAAATGTCGATAAGTCAATATTGTGAAAAGTCTTACGGTTACTGTGAAGAGCACGGAAAGAAGACATTAAAGTATTGGTCAATTCGGTTTTCCTCTAAAATCCTAGGGATAATTTTATTCATGGGAGCAAGAATCCGTACATTTGTAACCTGGGCACGATTTTGCGAAGATAACCGGGGATTAGTGCACTATTGTGTAATAATGTGAGACATAACCGTGCATGTACCAATTCATGCACGATAATACAGTTGTTTTGTGCACTACTAGCTTGATGTACGAGTGATACGTACAATATGAGATAAAATATGTATCAAAAAAACGTTCAATTCGATAGATAAAATTACGATTTCGAAACCCACTATTAGAAGCTGCTGTCACAACCAAACGTTTATACAAATCGTTTCCGCGAACTTTGCTCTGATAAAGCCAAGTGCAAATACGTCGCTCGATTTAGGCATAGGAAGAGACCCTCACATAGACAGTGGGAAGGTGAAGGCCTAGTTAATTTTTATTGTAGACCATTATGCATGAGATAGTCAACAGTAAAAGACCAGTATACTGTACATTGCAGCGCGAAATGCTTTAATGCACTTGTTACGGTGTGTTTAAGAGATGATACCAGCATCTGAGATCTGCTAAATATAATCGAACTATGCCCAGGTGAAGAAAACCACATTGTGTTATCTGAACAAGTCCGCCCTTATTACACTGTTAGAAAAAATTGTCAAATTATCATACTCTTTGTAATGACTAGTTTGTTAAAAATCAACACCATTCGTTTTTATTGGCATGTGACGAAATTCCTTCTATTTTGCCTGTAATGGTCCAGAACAACGATTCCTACTTTGCACAATGTTGTAACGCTGCATGTAAACCGTTTTAAATTTTGATAGCAAGATGTCCTAGAAAACGAACAAGTTTGTATTATTACAAATTTTTGGTGCAGGCGAAAGTAAATAACAACTGTTTTTAAATGAAAATTTGTTTCAAAAAATTTTGTGAGTGCTGCTGGATTACAACATGTGTTGCTTTTTAACAACATTTGTTGCTATTAAACTTTGGATCAAATGTGTTTTAAATTCATCACAACAAATTTTTAACAGTGTAAGTAATTTCAAACGCAAATGTGCAGAATTTTCGAACGGCCCAATCCCTTCTTATTGCTTTGTATTTTCTCCTTGTTATTATTTGTTCTCCCTTATTCTGTTTTATTCACGCTTTTATTCTCCCTCCATCCAACAGGTAAAGCTTCGTAGTAGGAGAGCCGCAGCAGAACAGTTTGCTCCGTAATTGACAGTCTCTGCGATCCGATCGGCTCCGTCGTCTTTGATGGGAGCCTGTCAAAAGTTGATTTGAAAATTAGCCTCCCCCTCGCCCCTCGGTCTGCTTCGTCGTCGCCGCTGCTGCCTGAGCCCCCTATGTGCATGCGGCTCCGTGCAGCCCGCCGGCGCGGGGCGGGGCGGGGCGAGGGCTCCACGCCGAAGGCCCCCGGGCACCACACCAACAGACTAACAAACACCACATCACCGCACCACAATCCTCTCTCTCCCCCTTCTCTCTCAATAGCGAAGACACTGATGAACAGATATTAGTCTCAATTAATCGCCAAGAAAATAACATGATGATGCTAAAAACACCAATTATCACAAACGTATGAGTCTTTTACATTAACTATTGTTTTGATCCCATAGCATCACACGGAACAAGGGGCGGGTGCCGATAACGCACACGGTGCGTGGTGCATGTTATGCCAAGAGCGCGGATGGTCAATCTCAATTTAAAATAATGTTTAGTTCGTTGAGAAAAAAAATCGTGAAAACCGCGCTTCCATAAAATGTTTTTCAAGCGCTAGCTCTGAAAACCCAACAGCATGCATTGCATGCGTTATATAAAGCATGCATGGTATGCATGCTGTATTTAACGTATGCATTGAGATGCATGCTGTATTTAATGCATGCATTGAGATGCATGCTGTATTTAATGCATGCATTGAGATGCATGCTGTTGCTACAACTCGTTTTCGTGGAATATTTACTAAGTGAGCTTTTCGGTTTTATTTTTGATAAGCCCATCGGATTCCTTGTGAAATTTCGGTTCGAACGAGCCTACATGTGATGGGGTTCCCAACTTGAATACCAACGCTTCAAATATAATTAAAAAAAAAAACCGCTCAACTGAACGTACGAAGTAACTATGCGTCAGGGCCCCATCACATGTAGGCTCGTTCGAACGCAAATTTCACAAGGAATCCGATGGGCTTATCAAAAATAAAACCGAAAAGCTCACTTAGCAAATATTCCACGAAAACGAGTTGTAGCAACAGCATGCATCTCAATGCATGCATTAAATACAGCATGCATCTCAATGCATGCATTAGATACAGCATGCATCTCAATGCATGCGTTAAATACAGTGTGCATACCATGCATGCTTTATATAACGCATGCAATGCATGCTGTTGGGTTTTCAGAGAGAATGCTGCGTGGAGCTGACGCAGTGCGCAGTGCGACTGCGACACGTTTTCCAGTTCCACCGCATGTTTCTCAGCCCAGCGCGGCCTGGCGCGGCCGCCGTTACAAGGCCCAGCACGCCCGCCCGCCCGTTCCGTTGCGTCCTGGTTGTTGTTGCTGGTCCGTCCCGTTTCGAGAGTTAGGCACGCCGCCTGGGGCCTGAATGGAAGTACTCTGTCTTCAACAGACGAGGAAAACGGTCACCACGAAAAATAGAACTTGTAGCACCTCTATGAGAGCTTCCTGTAGGTACCCCAAAAAATGTATGTTGGGTAACATCGGGTAACACTACATGTTTCGTGTGTTTTTCAATAACATATTTGTAAACAACGATTTGGGCGCAGGGGGTGCATTTCTTTCATTCCATAAAAGAAGAGCCAAGTTGAAGAAGTCATAGCAGTTCTCCCGCTCCCCTCATGCTGCTGCCCCGCACCGCTTCGACGCGCAACCTAGAGATGTCCCGTCCTCCCACACTTCCTGGGAACCCAAATTGCAGCCGTCCAGGCCTCTTATTTTCAAAACAATTACGGCAATACGCAAGTATAGACGTTCCCATCAATTTGGACTAAGACGGACCGAATGCGGCAGACCTGGTAGAGGCCAGCTGGGGACTTGCTACAGACCTGTTTCATCCCTGCTACGTATGCCACAAAAGGGGAAATGCAATAGGCATTATTGGGCCGTTTTTTGCACACGCGTTTGCCATGAAAAAGAAATGGATTTCAAAATCTGTTCAATGGAACCTATACAACATTTGAAATTGTACACTGGACTGGGTAACCCATAAACTCTAAACAGCGACTTAAGATACTTTCAAGAGGGGTTTGCTGTCTTACAAAAGAGTGTATTTTCTGAGGCAAACTTGGCAGGCCCTGAAGAGACTTTCCTGCAAACGGATTCAAGTGGAAAAAAGCTCACATCCTGCCTATTCACGACACAGCAGATCCACTGCAAAACGAGTGGCTGTAAGGCGCGTCGTTTATGGCTCAACTCAAAAATAATGCTACACGACAGCAAATCACAAATAGCTCATCACACAAGTGATTTTACTACATTTTACTACGGGTGAGCAAATATATCTGCGGGTCGTGCAATCAAGTCAATTGTGAATCATCCGGAATCCGGAACCATCCTCTTTCACTACCACCCCGACGACGACGACCACCACCACCGCCACAGCCGGTTCGGGAGGAGGGGGGACTGCGTGATGAAGAAGTCAGCTGACGGACCGGGCGAACCCCCGGTGTGCGCGCTCACATGGCATGCGGCACCTGCAGAGACCACTACTAAACTTTCCGTGATAACAAGAACTTCGTGCGGCGGGCGCTGCTCAAACGCAAACAAGAGCGAGCAGGGTTGTGTGTGCCGCGGCACGCGTGACGTATGCGGGGGGCGTGTCGTGTCGTGGCGTGCCGGCCATGCAGGCTAATGCGAGCATGAATGGGCAGACGTGCTAAAACGTCGATGTCACGTCATCATCGCTGGCGTGATAGAAAGGTTTCTCCGCTGCAAGCGCCGCGTGCGGCAGCGAATGGGCCGTGACACCGAGGTGGCGTGAGGAGCGGATCAGGGCGAATCAGAGCGGCGCGGGGCTGGGTGGGGCCTGCGGGGGCGTCGTAAGATGGGGACCGAAAACCTTACAGTCCCTCTGGGGCTGTCTTCGTCGCAAGACGGTTGTTCACAGTCGAAGTTCTCCATTCACCCGCCGTTCCTTCTCTCTAACGTAGCTATAAATGCACTCTCATTTCCTTATGGACACGCTTACGGTGAATTTTGTGCTAACATATTATGGATCACAAATTATCCATAATATGGATAAAATTGTCCGTATTACAGACAATTTGATCCATATTACAGACATGCCTTCATCCGTAGGGTATGGACGAAAGGTCTATACCTTACGGAGGAG
>NW_026267199.1:1496364-1498111 GCF_000697945.3 Frankliniella occidentalis
ACAGACAATTTGATCCATATTACAGACATGCCTTCATCCGTAGGGTATGGACGAAAGGTCTATACCTTACGGAGGAGGGCATGTCTGTAATATGGATCAAATTGTCTGTAATACGGACAATTTTATCCATATTATGGATGATTTGTGATCCATAATATGTTAGCACAAAATTCTCCATAACATACGGAATAGGGAAATGAGAGTGTGTTACGCTCAAAATATGAACCTTCAAGTTTTCAAGTGTACCACCAAAGTGTTCACTGTAAAAAGCTTACGGTGAATTTCACCGTAGGCTACAGTGAATTGACCGTAAGCTACGGTGAATTTCACCGTAGGCTACGGTGAATTTCACCGTAGGCTACGGTGAATATCACCGTAAGCTACGGTGCTGCAGGGGGTCAAAGTAGCTTACAGTGAAATTCACCGTAAGCTTTTAACAGTGTTCTCGTTCGGGATGACACATTCAAATTGTCAAATTGAGCTTCATTAGCTGAATGTGCAAAAGGCAAAAACGTTCGGTTACGAGGCAAAACAATTTCACATTTTCTGTGCAAATCATACAATTTAAATCACTAGTGCTTTTAGAGTATGTATGTGCGCGCGCGCGCGCGTAGCTTTTGTTTTTGAAGGGAATGTGTAAAGCGTAGGTGAAAATGAGCTGCGCCAGAACCCCACCACCCGCACTCTGATGAGTGAATTTAACCAGCCCCTTGAACACGCACATATTTTTTTTCATTTCATTTATTTGTTTTTAGATTGGATGGGCGACTCATCATTCCCTGCGTCCTTGGTCGCTAATTGCAGAGCCATTGGGTCGCCCGCTGAACGAGCTGAATTGCCAAGGCAAAAGTCCCGTCCCGTCCCCACGCGGAAGCGCACTGCCAGCCGTACAATTTACCTTCGACGGGTGCGCGCGGCCAAGAAAATAAATTTGTGCGGCAGTCTCGCGACTGCTGGAGAACAACAACTGGCACGCGTTTATGATCTTTATTTACAGCCATAAAGTGATACAAGTTCTGTATCTGCTCTCTTGAACTACTTGTACCGAATCCAGGGTGATTCATAAACAAATGCAAAAATCTTTCTCTTTCGGTACGAATGTTGACAAACGGGATAAAAGAGAGCAAAATATTACTGCACACAATTCACTCTATTGGGTGATCAAAACGGATGATGCCGATGCAGTCGGCTGCAGTGTTGTGGGAGTGCATACTCTCTTGGGCTGCAGGTCTTACAGGCGGAGGGGGTGTAGGGAGTACCAGCCTAAGGTCCGACTTCTCCGCATCCCCTTTCACCTACAAACTCCTATGCTGCCCGTGCTGAGAAAAGACGTACCTTATGCTGGTGGCTAGGCAAACCTGCAACACTGCTCCGTCTGCTCTGATACACCCGGTACAAAAACCTATATGGGTAAGACCAATTTTGGATATCTCAGATGTAACTTCAAACACGAAAAATCTTACGGAATGACTTTTTAAAGGACACGTTTTCGACTGGATGCGTTTTAAGTACATCTGAAAGAAAAGCAAATCTGCATCCTGCACCTTATAGCCTGCAAATATGTAGCTTATCTCTTAGCTTCAAAGACTCACACAAGCCAAGTCCACGCCACGCAATTTAGTATAAGCACAAAGTATTTTCTTATAAACAATCAAACCACCCCCACCCTCCTACTTTGACACAAACGAAATTAAGCATCACATTCGAGTGCAAGATTCTATCCCTTTCCATTATATTTAAACACCCC
>NW_026267199.1:1498246-1506919 GCF_000697945.3 Frankliniella occidentalis
TGTCTCTGCTCTGCCCCTCCCTTTGATTCACTCTATTGCCTCTCCAGGTATCGATGAGATCACTGGCCAAGTAAAGTTAGGCCCACCCGGACAAAAAGTCACATGCCCTGAAGGCCAGCGGCGAGGGTGCCTCGCCCGCCAACCTCCCGCGCTAGTCAGGCGGCGGTCGGACGGCCAGCAGGGCGACGGGCGGGCAGGCCCGGCGCATGATGGCCACACCCCGCCATTATCAGCACGCGATGCGCATGGCGGATAGCTGGGACCACCTCTCCCTCTCCCTCCCCCTCCCCCTCTCCCTCTCCCTCTCTCTCTGTCTCTCTCTCTCCCCCTCTCCCTCTCTCTCTTGCCATCCTTATCCGGTCTTTTAATTTAAGAAAAAAATATTAGCATGTGGTTTTTGTACTATGTGAAAAAAAGTTTTTATTCTGTTTAAAATCTAGCGTAGTTTACGCTCTACAGATGAAATAGTAGGACAGAAATTTCTAACACACTATTGTCATACTCTTCCAAAAGTAGGAATACGCTCCAAACGTAGGACTAGGCCCCTATGCAAGAGCATTTGTAGGACCGAGGGTGAGTATTTTATTCACTACCAGAAAACATATAAAGAGTACTCGATATTACACTGAATTACGTGGTGCTATTATCGGGTATAACGTCAGAATTACGCATGTAAAATTCGGTCGTTTTATTGCATATTTTGTCACTTTTCGGACAAGCGCGTCCAACTATCGTATGGGTGAGGTTTTCGTCACACTGTCGTATTTTCACAGCAAAATTTATAAAAAGTCTTTTAGAAGCGACCCAAAGACGCCTGCCTTGGCTTCAAACCCACCGACATTGCATCAAAAAAGGCGACGGCATACTTCATCTAAAACTTTTGGAAAAATAAAGAAAACTTTAAAATATGATAAAGGCTTGGCAGCATCAGCAGCAGCATCAGCAGGCCTCGATTAAAAGGAACAGGTCTTTTACACAGCATGCGTGATCGCAGGCGGCTTATAACAGGGGGTCATTATTTCACTGGAACCCTTTGCCAGATATTCATAAGAGTATCCCCCTCCTGTTCGGCCCGGAGCGGCGTTATTAGGGGCTGGGCTGGACGGGCTGGACGGCTGTGTTTCTACCTTTCTCTGTACTGATGGTAATCTCCACGAGGCCGTAGCCACGCCCTACCCCTCCGCGCCCTGCCAGACCGGCCCCGGCCCCCACCCCTCCACAAACATAGCAGCCCTGCGAGTTGCTGCTGCTGGTGCTGGTAGCGCTTTTGAATATTGACCCGAGGAGAGCTCTTGCAAGATATACCCAAATTTGTCCAGTTAAACGAATAAATTATTGAATAATTTGTTTACCTGATAAATCTTAAGTTTTGTTTGTGTTTATAGACAGTTGCGAAGACAGCCCCTACCCGAAGAAAACTGCCGGCCCGCGTCGCTCTTAGAAGCTTGCTCTTTTTATTTGTAAGAATGTAGCATTTTTATTTTCCTAAAACTGAAACCTTGGGATACATTTAGAGCTAGAGTTTAAATGTCAGCATCACCACGAGAGGGCGTGTACTTTGTTGGTTATTTTTTACTTTTTTTTTGTAAGTTTCTCTGGTGTGCTTCCTCCATCCCTCCCTCCCCACCGCTTTTAATTGTTTCATTGAACATGGCGGCGCAGCGTGGCGTAGCGTGGCGTGGCGTGGTGCGGCGCGACTGCGGGTAATTGAGCGGGCCGCGGCGCCGCCGCCATGAGTTGCCATGGGAGGAGCAGCCAGCCAGCGGCAGAACAACACTAAAAACATTTACACACTTCTATAGGACATACGGGAAATCGAGATGAGTCATACCGAATCCCAACTAAAAAAAACTCATTCAGGTGACGTCGAACTATCGTCTGAAAAAAGGCTACCTACTCCAGGTTTTTGGTACTACGCCAGGCGAATAATTGGGCTCAATCCGTTCAGTCCTACTCCCACACAAATCTAAAATCCGGTCACAGTAGCACCCGTTTCCCCTGATCATTTTTCAACTGACTTTTCTTTCACTTCCATTTTTGTTTTGGTTGTATACAATTTACACGTGGTCTAACGACTTCCAATGATTTTAGGCTCTAATCTCTGCCAACATGCGCCATATACCTCCCTAGTTTTTATGGATGCGGGACCACGATAACGGTCTCATTTTCAAGCTGAGAGCGGATTTGAAATGGTTGCAGGGTGCGTGTACACATACCTGCACGAAATATAGCCCTCTCGATTTTCGCTTATCATGGTAGTCTGCCGAACTGGACGGTAGTTGGCAGTAGATATATTTTGACGACAAAACCAATAACACGTTTGTGCGGGCGGTCTGTCTGTGTGTGACGGATCGTACTATACTTGCTTGTGATAACAAGCACGCTACAGACAGGCCCATGTTGCATGGATCAATGATGGCAAGTAGTACGGTATACACAAGGCAGCGCACACAAAGACCGATGTAAAATTAGTCCCCAAAACATTCTCATTTTATTTTTATTTGAAAAGAAAAACAATTTTTTGTGTTGAATTTAATTCACGTTCACGTTCACCCAGAAAAATCGTTTCTTGTTTCAAGTAAATTTTTCCTTGTTTCAAGTGCACGCTGACACAATAAGATCACTTGAATCAAGAAACGATCTTTCTGGGTGTACGAATGAGGCCGGATCAACTTTATTGTATAGGTGCATAAACGTTTAACTGTAAACACAACATTCGACCATGTCCACACAAGAAACGGGGTTCCTGCACGCACTTGAGGACCTGCAGGGCAGGTGTGACTCACATGTTAGCCACACCTCAATCAAGTAGTGAACTAGTAAACTTAACTTCTCTTGCGATCTTGCGCACGGACCCGAACCTGGCATAAAATTATTTATAAAGCTCGTATAAATAGTGCCGTGCCGAAGATGTGAAAAAGTGCACACCATCAGTGCACAAATCTTTTGGGTACGTAATTGATCGTACTATAATAGAATAACCCGTCGGTGTTTGTGGCAACAGTGTAATGATATCTCGTTCAGTCCCGTTATATTTTCTCCCTGAGCTGCGGCTTTCACCAGCGAGCCCGTCCTGGCGCACCGCCCTTGGGCTGAGGAGCGAAACATACGGCATGATGTCACGGGCATTCCAATATAATAGCCGACCAGGACACGTGCCACCGAAGCACCGCAAAAAATAGTACCTAACTGGCTTGTCAGGGGCGAGGGGTGTGGAACTGGACACAATATGTGTACATCGGGAAAAACATTCAGAAACAATTACACACAATCAAAAACTATCACACACAATCCGAAACAATCACAGACAATCCGAAACAATCACACACAATCCGAAACAATCGCACACAATCCGAAACAATCACACACAATCAAGTCACAATCTGACACAATTTTCCAAAATATGTCACAATATTTATCCAAAAATCTGAAAAAATCATAGACAATCACACACAATCAGAAACAATCACCCAAATTTAGAGACTATCACACACAATCAGAAACAATCACTCACAATCAGAGACAATCACACACAATCGACACAATCACACACAATCTGAAACAATCAAACACAATCTGGAATAATCACACAAATTCAGACACAATTTTTCAAAATGTGTCCCAATATTTATCCAACAATCTGAAACAATCAGAGACAACCATCCACACAATCATAAACAATCACACACAATCTGAAACAATGATTGTTAAGACACAATCATGTGTACACTTTTTTGGCCAGTTCCACACCCCTCGGTCAGGGGTATAGGTTTACCTCTCTTCTAAATAAGCACCAGCACTTTTGAAGTGAGAGCTATGTACGGTATCATTTAGGAACTCGCAACTATATATTGGACAATGATAAACGACAGGAAATAGTCCAGTTAGTATACGTCAGATCATCCCGTAAGTAACAAAACCTTACAAAATACAATTTGGGGGACATAACTCCTGAATTGGGTGTAAAAATTGAATTTGAATTAGCTTGAATTGGACTGAATTGATTGTTTTAGAATTGGTTTGCATTATTGCGATTTTATTTAACTACATAAGCGTGCACTGTTAAATTCCTACAAAGCTTTCGCTTTGCAGATCTGCGAATTATTTTGCTCCTTTGTAACTACGAAGCATTTACTTTGCAATTACGAAGTATTGCTTTGCAATTGCGAAGCAATGAAAACGCTGCAAAGCATCGCTTTGCAATTGCAAAGTGTCACTTCGTAAATGCAAAGCATCACTTCGTAATTGCGAAGTAAATGCTTCGTAGTTACAAAGGATCAAAATACTTCGCAGGAATTTAACAGTGTGAATTGACTTGAATTGAATGTAAATTGCCTTGAATTGGACTGAACTGATTGAATTGCTTTTAAATTGGTTTAAATTATTTCTGAATCGCTCTTAAAACCCAAATGTGGGTTTCAACTTGGCAAATAACAAGTATGCGTTATCTGCTCAGCACGTTACTCCATGCAGCAAATAGTATGTACATGGCCATAGGTACGCACGTAGCGTCCTATATACCAAAAGCATGTGCCGGAGCCGAAGTAAGTTACACACTATCAAGCTACATGGCCAGGTACGCACGTTGCGCCCTATGCTAAAATGTTCCTTTGGTTCAACAAATGTTCACACTGGTCGATAGCTTACCTAAAGTTGACAGGTGAAAGGCACCGTGCAAAATGTAGGTCAAGAATGGAGTGACGGTTGAGCGACCCTGGTGTGACAATGCGACGCCAATCATCACAACGCCTTTAAAATGGATCCGGCACCTGCTGCCGGAACACGCAGGCAAGGCTCACGCTAGTAAAAAAAGCACAGAAAAAAGTCTACATTAGGTATTACAAAATTAAAGGTGTATCCAGCGTAGCGGGTTTGCCTATCTTTGCCACACGTAAGGAGCCAGGTACCCTCCGGCCCAATACTCGTATACTCTACACATAGAAAGGCGTTTAGTTTGAGACCAAACTTCAAATATGAGAATACTAGTTCTGTGGGCGAAATTATAATTGCAACTGATAAAATAATTAAGTCAAGTTAACCTGCCCTGGGAGGGATCCGAAGGCCGAGTAGCACCCATTCTTATACTATCTCCAAAGAAAAAAAAAATTTGGTTGTTGTTTAAGGGCAACCCTCTATTTGATGGTGTATCATCTTAGTTTGGCCCGATCGGACCAAAACTGTGGGCGCGGCGTCCATCGCAAAAGCCCAACAAGGACCAAACACGACCATTTAACATTTGGGTACTATTGGGCATTTGCATACGGATTTTAGCACCGAGTCCCTTCGGGGCTCTATGGATAGGGGAAGGTCCAATCAATTTTTCTAGATTTTTCCGGACAGGATGGTTTTAGTGGGTATACCCAAATTTTACAAATATCGGACCCTAAACTTGGAATTTTGGCGACCGTGTAGAAATACGTTTTGTATGAAGTCCTAATCATTTCTACACAGACGTCAGATTTCAAAGTTGTGGGTAGCTCAGGTGCAACAGTAAGAGTCCGAAATTTTACAAGTGTGGGGCCACCCCAAATATCGTATTTTAGCGACCGTCTAGAAATAAGTTTAGTGAAGTGCTGATTTCTGGACGGCCGCAAATATAAGAAATTTTGGGCAGCCCTACAAACTTTTGGTCTTCTCTAAAAGAAAGCTAAAATTATTATTGAAAAGAAATGCTAAAGTTTCGGCAAGGCGACTGCAGCGTTTAATAGTGTTTCAACACTTAAGGGGCCCCCTACTTCCAAAATAGGTGTACAACGAGTTGGTAAGTAGGCGTGTTGCCTTGAGTAGGGCGCGAGTTGGCATCAGATTTTTTTTTTAGAGTTTTGATGCGAGTTTTCGCGAGTAAGTTTCGCGACTTCAACGCGGAGTTGGGCGCGGGCAAGTGTACAACGAGTTATTGGCTAGTGGGGGACCCCTCGGACAAATATCTTAAATTATTAAAGTTTCAACATTTAAAGTAATTTCAATTTACAAAAAATTGTTATAAATTTGCCACAGACCGCTTTTGCTCTTTGATTAATTACACGTCGATCCAAAGTGCTTGTAAATTTACAGTATCAAATGGTAATTTTACGACACACATTAGGGATTGTTTTCGTAAACCTACGCGACTATTTTTCACAGTGAAGCCAAATGCACATTACTGTCCCGCGACTCCACGAAACCGCGAACAACCCCCTTGCAACGCCGCCTCTGGGCGTTAACAGTGGCGGAGCGGCGCTTTGAGCCCGTCTCCTGCGCCTTATGGGTAGCACTGTAAACTCAACTGTGTACATTGTACACTCTTCCTTGTGTGTACTTGAAAGCACACACAATGAAATGTGTGCCTGGCATGGCACACACTTCTTTGTGTGTACGCGCCACAAAGCGTAGCGCTATGGCAAGTACACACACTTCCAAGTACACACCAGGGAGAGTGTACTATGTACACAGTTGGGTTCAGAGTATATGCAGTCTTGGATGAAGCCACCTGGTATGCGTTTGAGTTAACAGAATATCCAAAACCCTTAATGGGGTGCTCTTCCGCGGTATACAGTACTGATAAACCGTGTGTCGTGTCAGGGCCATGGGCCATGACTGAGGCCACGACACAAGAGTAGACGGGTTTGCCCACTCGCTTTGCCCATAGACACCATTGGGTATGCAAACCCACAACACTGTTGTGTCATAGCCCTCATGGTACACCTATGTTTAGAAAGCAAACGTCTAGCAGGTAGGCAAACTAGGAAAAGAGCGCGGCGGCATCAAACGTGCCTACCCTCCAGGCGCTACCAGCGGGACGAAGGGGAAACGATTCCACGTTTAGGAATGTTTTTATAGAAATATGATGTCTTTCAGCTTTGACTGGTCCGAATTAGCGTTACGATGTCCCTATTTGGGATATGAATCACGTCTGTAATCCATGGGCCAGATTTCGGAAACAGTTTTAAAAAATTGAGATATGCATAAGGAATTGGCTAGCAACCCCTCTCTGCGAGGATGTTTTAGCACACGACTCTTGTGTTAGAGGGAAAGAATATCAAAATCTGATCCGAAATTTGTTTAGTCGCTGGGTGTTAAAAGATATAATGTGGACTGAAATTTGCACAGTTTTAATTGTAGAACTCTTCAGTTTTGCAATGCGACAAAACATTACCGTAACAGTTAAAACTGCCATTTTTTGCATTTAAATTTGCAGGATAGAATCGTAGTTTTGAAAATGGAGATGGGAAGCAGGCGTTTATCGTGGTGCCATAGCAGGTCCCCACGTCGCTGTCCCTGCAGTAGGAAACGCCTGTTTCGGTCAGTGGTTCGGTCGGGGACTACTAGACTGGAAAACACGGGAAAACATGTGTAAGAACGAGTGGGACGAAACGAAGCAGGTCGGCATAACTATACGGAGTGCTGCACGGTAAAAATAGTTTCTTGTATTTCAAGACCTGCTCTTGGATGCCATTGGCGTCCCCCATAAGATGCAAGACCACGTCTTGAAATTCAAGAAACTTTTTTCAGCGTGTGAGGTACCTAAACAGACAGTTAAATCAGTCCTGTTCCACCGTCATTATTACTATTATTACCCGACTGATATGTTCCCCTCAATATTCGGTGCATCCTCACGAAAATCAAACAAAATGAATTCCCTCTCGTCTACTCCGTATACTCCAAATACGAATTGGTGATTTCCATACAATATTTGTGTCAAACAGGGATCTACGCGCAAACGCAGTACAGTTAAGATTCAATACATCGTAATTTATGAAATGACAAAAAGCACAGCGTAATGTATGGAAACCGATTTCTCGACCCATTAGCAAACGAGCAAGGTCTCTACCGCGCGCGTCCCTATGGCATTCCTCATGGAAGTTACACCACACGTCAAATTTATTTTTCATACCGTGCGGTCGTCCGGGCCCCGCACTAGGTGTGATGGGGCGTACGATCATATTCTTCGCGCATACTGACTGCTGAGCGCGTGTCTCGTTCACTGACACGCATTCTGGGACACGAAAACACGAGAAACACACGCACGCGCCCGTGCGCACGCACACGCTCACACACACACACGTACGTATTGCTACCACTACTCGCGTGCGTTGCATGTGATGGTTTGTCACGTCATCGGAGTGACCTGCCACAACTCAGATGGTCTTGCCTGCCAGCTTCTTTTCGGCAATTCATCCTTACACGTGAAAACTCTCCGCACATCTCGCGTTACCGTATTCCCTACTCTCACGTAAGACCAAAAGCTCCCCCCCCCAAAAAAACACACACAAACACACAGACACACGTGCGCGCTCGAGAGGTAACGCCAGATACTTTAAGTGCCGAAATGCCGCTGAAAAAATGTTTAAAAGTGAATCAGGGTCAATTTCGAGTCCTCGGTTGACGTGAGAAGCGCTGTTCGCCGATGTGCGGTGCGGTCTAGCCTTGCACCACGGGAGGACTTCGACGCCGACCAGGTACTCCTCAGGCGGCTCGTTCGGGCATTTGCCCCTTCTTTTCTCTCCATGCCTCCCATACCGTGAACAATGGCGCAAATGACATGACGCTAGTTCCTACGATTCACACATAACAGAGAGGTAGTATTCCCAGTCAGCTGATCGCGTTTCGGTGTCGGGCGCAACGTGCGTGTCCTGTCCACCCTCCCCTCCCCGAGCCCCTCCCACCCTCTGCTAGCCGGGTGAGGAAGGCTGA
>NW_026267199.1:1506974-1507601 GCF_000697945.3 Frankliniella occidentalis
CCCCCCCTCCCCACTCCGGTCTTTCACCAGCCACAGGATGTGGATCATTACAGCCAATGAGGGATGAGTTCTACGATGCGGTCACCGTTGCGCCGCTGCCGACGGCGTCCGGCTCGTGGCCGTGCAACCTTATCAGGGAACAATAAACGACTGCAGCCTATCGCACTCCAGATACGCAGTTTTTACTAGAATTCTGACATATAATGCAAAGTGTTGACGCTCTTCACGATAGTGGCTAGTGACATGTTCAAATACGATTCTTTCGACCTTTTTGAGGAGAAAAGCCAAACGGAGTGGTATTCTCGGTTGCAATAATGTTTATTTCAACACTTGACAGCAAAATATTCCGTTGAGTAGACACCGTCTCGGTTTTAGATAGAAGCTTCCCTGTTCGGCACTCATTTTTTAATTCATTTTTTCAGTGCACCCGCGAACAGCACCAGAGGCGACGGCAACGGCGCGCTCCGGTGTGCCTGTTATTAAGAGAACCCCCAGTGCATTCAGGGCCTGCAGACGCGGACGTGCCCCCCCCCTTGGATGAAGCCACCTGGTATGCGTTTGAGTTAACAGAATATCCAAAACCCTTAATGGGGTGCTCTTCCGCGGTATACAGTACTGATAAACCGT